>NC_133548.1:53675000-53975000 GCF_048773025.1 Camelus bactrianus
AGAGGCACAGTTGTGAACCAAAAAGCAAAAGACCAAGACATAATAGCTCTGAAGAATTCATCACAAGGAGGATTGAAAGAAAACTTAGAATTGGCAAATGAGACAGCCCATGAGGAAAAGAACAGTCAAGTCCTAACAGATAGAGGTGAGGACTAGAAAAATGGGTCAAATAAAGTTTTACTTTGGCCCTTAAATTTCTGACTTTAGGGGAGAGTCAGTGGCTGTTATTTGTAGCACATTGTGAACAGATGTTTTCATGTGGATTTTTAGAACAGGATTCTGAAGGGCTGTGGACCAGAGTAAAAGGACTGATGTAGTGTGAAATTAGAGTTGTAAGTGATTAGCAAAATGGAAACTTTCTGCCCTGTAACTGTTAAATGACCTTGCTAGACTCTATATTCCATGGTGATATGCAAATATTAACAGCTTACAAGTAGTTAAGCACATCAGATAGACTTTCCACGTAAACCATACAAATTCGATTTCACGCAGGAACGTATTAGGCGGCATGGCATTACTAATATTGCTACTTACCACCTAAGTATTGCTTCTTTCCTTCTCCAAAATCCATTTTATGTAGCCAAATTACTGTAGGGAATTGCACCCCACCTCGTAACATTTGACTATCTAGAGCAATGGCAAGGCTATAAAAGGCAAAGAAGTTTCTCCAGGGGCTGACAATTTAGAATCAGAGCATCCATGGTGGGAAGGAAGTTTTAAAGCCATCTAATCTTATCACGTATTCACTGCTTGAATGTCTTCTCTAACAGTGGTTTTTACCTGAATTGTACCCGGGAACAGGGACAACAAGTATTTACACTTCAAAAGTATTTACTGAGAATCTACCATGGGCCAGATACTGTGCTAGGAATACACTGGGGAAATAAGACAGATAGCATAACACCCTTTATGGAACTTACAATGGAAAAGATAGATAATTAAAAGGTAAACCAATGAAGAAATGCAGTGATTTCAGAGAATCACAAGCACTGTGAAAAATTTAAGTTGACTTATAGTTAAAACTGACTCTCTAAAAGTGCCTGCAAAACTCTTAGACTGTCTTGCCTAGGTCACAACAAGAGTGCAGACATGACTTAGGATATCAGAGCATGTGAATCATCCATCAAAGCTAAGTCTAATGCTCCAGTTCAGTGCAAAACTGTGTAAGGAAGCAACTCTATCTTTATTTTATCTTACCAAATGGATAATTATGAATCTGGAAGGAGAGGGAACTAGATAATGTATACTCATTCATCACTTATTCATTGGGTACCTTCTACGTAGAAGTCAGTGCAGGAATAAGAGCCTCTGAAGACAAAGACCATTTTATGTTCACTGCTGTATCCTCCAGAACAGGACCTGGCACAGGGTAGATGCTACATTAGCCACAGTTCTCTAGAGAAATAGAGCCAACATAATAATATATAATTTTTAAAAATGTATATGTATGTATGTATGTGTGTATACATATATGAGATGGGAGTTGCCTCGTGTGGTTATGGAGGCTGAAAAGTCCCACAGTCTGCCATCTGCAAGCTGAAGAATCAGGAAAGTCAGTGGTGTAATTCAATCCAAACCCCAAAGCCTGAGAACCAAGAGCACAGATGTCCAAGGGCAGGAGAAAATGGGTGTTTTAGTGCAAATAGAGAGCAAATTTGTCCTCTCCCTGCCTTTGTTCTGTTCACACCACCCATGGATTGGTTGATGTCTACCCACATTGGGGAAGGTAATCTTTACTCAGTCTACTGACTGAAATGCTAATGTCTTCCAGAAGCCCTCTCACAGACGCACCCAGAAATAATGCTTTACCAGCTATTCAGGCATCGCTTAGCCCAGTCAAGCTGACACATCCAATTAACCACCACAGATGATCACTGTGTTGCTTAACTGAATACACAGACAAATACAAAGCATTGAGAATTCAACAATAATTAAGTTGACTAAGTAGACTTGCTTATAGGCTCTACTACAGCAAGTGTAGGAGGCTGAAGATTTTCAAATTTTACAGATGAGGAGATTGGGTCTTAAAATTTGGGATAGTTGGTTAAGTGTGCATAGTTAATGAGAGATGGAACCAACACTCAAGGTCGTTTCTGTCTGATTCTTATTGTGTACACTCAGAGGCCTCTAGCCATGACAGTGGGTTCTGAAGAAGCAAGTTTCTGAGACTAGCTATGACCATGTACTTCCCAGCTTAATTTTTCTTGCAGCTTCGAAATAAGATCCTACAAGCTTGTCTTACGTGGAGTCCTCCAGAATTGGGTCCCTGTCTAAATCTAGCCTCCTTTTTAAGCATTTATTTTAGCTTTTCCTCTAAAAATTTCTTAACTTTACCATACAAGTCTATTTGCCTTGAGAGTATCACATTTCTTACCATTTCTATGTTTTTCCATATATTACCTCTCCACATGGCATTTCCTTCGTTCCTTCTCTTGCTTTTAAAATTCCTACCAGTTCTTCAAAATCTAGCCCAAGAGCCATCCTCCATAGCAAGCCATCTCTGAACCCAAGACAGCATGAGACATTCCTCCTCTATGACCCCATGGCTCTCTGCACCATGCAACTTACATGAATCTCAAATTGCTCCGGGTTCCGATTTATCTGCCAATGTGACTTTGAGCTTTTAGAAGACTGGCACTATATTTTATTTCATTCCTGTACTTCCCTCACATAGCAAATTATCTCGCAGAGTAGGCAGTCAATTAATGTTTAATTGAATGGATGATGAATAGACAAATTAATCCCAGAATGAATAACCAAGACTGTGATACCTGTGAGGGTGCACTTTATAAGGAAGACCTAGAACTACTCTAGAATGACTAGGGCATTGGTAATTGACCAAGAAAAAAAATTGGCATCAGCCTGGTATCAGAATTAGAGGATACAAAGAGAGGGGTAAAGCTCATCAGAAGGGAAGACCAGGCACTTTTGAGTCCCCACGTTAAAAAAATTAAAAAACAAACAAAAAAACAAACCTGGTTAAATCCCAGCTGCCCAGATTGAGGCTGGGAGAGGACGAATGGAGAAATTATTTGTATTTTGCAGGTTAGAAATCAACTGATCCAGCACTAGAGGGAGAAAGGACTGGGGATCTGGCCACGATAAGACTGTGACTTACGCTGACTTTTTTCTCCTCTCTCAGGTTCTGTTGAAACGCTGTACTCTTTCGAGGAGGTTTTACTACAAGTTGAATTGTTCAAAACTGCACTCAGAGACTGGTCCACTATCACTACAGTGAATTACCCCTTCACAGATTTTGTACCCAGAGAACATCTCTTTCTCTTTGGAGCCCTTTTGGGTATTGATTTTGACTCAAATTTATCTCACCAAAATAAAAAAGAAAGCAAGCTCCCAATCAATTCTTGTTTCAGTTGAAAGCAATATAGCTTTTCAAACTGGATTTTTTTTCCCAATGGTACAAAATACATAAGGTGAGAAAAGCCTGGGATTCAGAATTTTGATCCTCTGAATTTCATCACTTTGCTTAAATGTCCATCTCTACACAATTCTGAAGCAGCATTGTTATTTATTATTTTTTTTTCTTCTGGTGGAAGCTGTGCTTTCTTTCCAGCAAAGGTCCACTAAACAGTAGTCACCAGAGTTAAAATAATGATAGCTGTCATTTTTTTAAACTTATTTTAACTTATTTTTAACAGAGTAAGTTAAAAATAATTAAGAAAGGCATAAGCCCATTTTCCTTAATTTACTCCAAAGGCTGACAGATGTAAAGAATAAACTCTGAGGTCCAGCTGCCTAGGCTCAGGTTCTGGCTTTGCCATTTACCAGCTACTGAAACCGAGCAGGACCTCACAGGGCCTTCCTGGTGGCAGACCCCTGGGTGTCCCCAGCTTCTTGTTTGTAGGAAAAAAAAAAATTTAGTCTCCCAGGCCTTCCCTGAGTTCCACAGAGCAGACTCAAATAGCTAATGATGAAAGAAGAGAGAAAATAAAGAAACAAAGGAAAAGCAGTTTCAATAAAAAAAAAAGTATTCATAGCTTCAACAACGGGGTCACAGGACTCGTAGTCCCTCCTCAAGGGATGTGGATAACAATCCTTGCCTTCCGGTGGCTTGGTAGACCCCCCCACCCAGTGGAGGTTGGTGACTACATGCCGATCACAAGCATGTCGACTTCAGACTAAGGGAATCAGCAGACCGATGATTAAGACTCCTGAAACATCACCTTATGACCTCACCACCAGCCAATCAGAAGAATGTACACGAGCTGTTCATACACCCTATGATCCTCAGCCTTAATGGTGCTTTTAAAAACCCTTGCCCCAAATCCACTGGGGAGCTTAAGTTCTTTGAGCATTAGTTGCCCATTCTCCTTTCTTGGTGTCCTGCAAATAAACAAAGTACTTTCCTTCATCACAACCCGGTGTCAGTAGATTGGCTTTGCTGCACTTGGAGTGAGTGAACCAGAGTTTGGTTTGGTGACACTGTGTGATTTTTGGACAAGATTCTTACCTCTCTATGACTTAGTAGGATTGTACCTAAGATAAGAATGAAAACTGCACTTATCCCATAAGGTTCTTGTGAGAATTAAATGAATTAATACAATCTAAGTGCTTAGAACAGGGTCAGCACATGTTAAAATCAATGTAAATGCTAGGCATTTGGACTTTTATGGAATCTTCTTCCCCAACTTGTCTACAAATTTTTTTCCCCTGGAAATTATTTAAACTGGAAATGTGGAAATATTTATGTATTAATTTGCTTGTTTATAAATTCCCCTTTGGAGAGCTACCCTGTTGCCTGTTAGCCTTTATCAAGAAACGGCACATTCTCTTCTGTGAAACAATAAATCGGTTATGCATGGGGAAGTCCCATAAAATAATAATGGCTCAAAGACAGTAAGTGATCAAAGAGATAAACAACTTAAAGTCATATGAATTTAAGATAGGTTTAGATTCGTGAAACTTAAATTAGTAAAATGTGTGGAGTATTCATGCAGCTTTTCTCTACTTCACCCCACACTGAATTCTCTGCAGAGACACTGTCTGAGCCATTGCAGCCAAGAGGGGAACACAAAAGCCTTGATATGCATGTGAGTCTGACCTTGCATGCTGGCTCTGCAACTTTACCTGGACATGGCGTACAATGGCATTTCTCTGAGCCTAGTTTTTCTCATTCACAGTTATAAGATCATGAGAGGAGTATTATTAATTACAATTTAAGGAATGATGTTTAGCCTCTCAAACTACACACACAGATGCGCACGCATATACACTATGTACCTATATTCACAAATGCACATGTTGATAGACACTTGTATTAATCTAGGTACTGTCATCACAAGTTATTAATTATTATTTCAATTTTATAAATGCATTCACCAACATCCAAACATGCTAAGCAATTTGCCAAAGTCACACAGCTAATGGGGGCAGATCCAGGATCTGGACCTAAATGTTTTGGGCTGCAAAGCCATGATCTCCTACTTTATCACATAGCCTCCTGTTACACAGCTGATCTGAGCATTAAATGCACAGATCTTCAGCATACCTAGGATGAGGTCCTGCATATGGTAGATTCCCAGGAATTAGTTACTTTACCATTCTTAACATTACTAGGATGCTTTGTAGAAATAATGATGATGATGAGGGCTTTAATAATAACAGAAACAAATATTTACTGTTTACCTTTATATGTTTTGCATTGATTAACTCATTTAATCAATACAGACCTAGGACAGGAGCAGCATTATTATTATTTCCATTTTAAAAATTAAAAAAGAGAGAGAGAAGAATGGGGTGGAGTGAAGGAGGATTGGAACTTCTCCAGCATCAATCAGACTTTAGCCTAGGACTGTATGATTTATCTGTATGTAGCAACCATCTCGCCTGTATGTGTTTAACAGCGACAATAAAAATCCTGGATTTTTAGAAAATAATTCCATTTTTCCTGTTTGCTAATACCTTATTTTGAAATGAGTGAGTACTTAAATCAGGTGCACACCACTCACGGTTCTTTACTGTTATAATGAGCCAAACAAGTTTTACCTCAGTCTCTGTTTGAAAAGGGGGAAATTCCATCAGAAAGTTGAATAACAAGCCTCAAGTTTTTCTCCCATGATGTATTTTCTCCTTAGACCAGAAATGATGTAACTGTTGGCTTTAAGATGGAGCAGCAGGCTAGTTCGTGAGATATACCTCCCTTTCTCCCTCTCTTCAAATTTATGGTACTCATTTCATGCTCTGTATGTATAGAGAACTAAGTACCCAAATACTAAAAAAATGATAAACTCTTTCCTTATGTTAACTGTCTAGAAGACAACATAGACATCTCAAGCAGAGGTGGCACACTGGGGACCAAAAGGTATTTAAATGAATTCCCCAAATATATCCATCTAGTAAGTAACCTGAGCTTAAAACTGGGGCTCTTTCCAGACCATCAAGCTGCTCTTCCTCTCCTGTCGGCACAAATCGATATGAAATTTCTCCTTATCCCCTAATGATAATGACATATATTATTTACAACATTTAATTGAAGTATTTCCCTATGAAGTTTGTATATGCACATTCATGTAGCATACTTCGCTGCCTCTATTCCCCTTGGAGTTCTACCCGCAAAGCAGAGAGTAAGTGCCCTTTCCAACACTACTGATGAAACCCTACAGTGCTAGTCACTCTCGCTGTCTCATTGCAGTGGTATATATTTGCTAAACAGTATAATGTTATTACTTTTCTTAGATCTGCACACTTAGAAGAGTCACTTATCCTCCCTACAAAACCTCCAGTTTCATAAAACAGAAAGTGCGATATCTACCTCAGGAATGCTTTGAAGATTCTCTGAAGTAATTTAAGGAAAAATTCCCACATGCAGTTTCAGGTTCCACTGATTTGCACAAAGTGTAGAATAATTTAATTGAATATATACATTTTTAATTTGGGAAATAGTATAGGGTACCAACATGTACCAGGAGCGGCAAATAACTACATCTAAAGAGATTATACTTGTTCTAAATAAATGTACATGTATAGATATACAATTAAATTTACTTATACCTTTCACAATAAGGCATAAATGAAAAGCTTATCACATTGTTTCAAGAAAGTATATTAGATATCAGCTGTGGCAGTCAGAGTCCCGGCAGGAAGAACTTGGTGTAATTTAAGAAAAGTTTAAGGAAAGGATTATTTACGGAATGTAAGTAAACAACAAGGGACAGTGTGGTGTGTCAGGGTTAGTAATTCTGAGGGGTCTTCACTGCTCATGAAAGACAAACTGAGGAAACACAACAGAATCCTAGAGAGAGAGCTGTAAGGAGGGAGCAGCCTGACAGGGGTGTGGTCTTCAGTAGCTGGATGCAGGTAACCATGGTGATATGACTCCACCCTCTGCCTGCCCTCTCACCTCTCCCAGTGCCTTCCATTGGCTAAAGCCAATCTTAAGTCAGAGGACAAGGGAGAAGTGTACTAGTCAGTCTCCTGGGACCCAGAGCAGAATGGAGAATGGCAGGCAGTGATAGTGGATCTCAAAGGGCAAATGGAAGATAACCAGGACAGCAGGGGAGGGGCAGGAACAGAAATAAGGAAGTAGGTATACTGCATCAGGATACATGTGAAAGTTAGGAGATATTTAAAATGTTACAAGGATATAGATATAGACAATTTAAATATATGTTCCTCAAAATTATTTCCTGGTTGGTGTTCATGGTTTCATGTCTTTGGGGTTCTCTGAGTCCTTTAATTTTGAAACATTGAAAGAGCTCTGAACTACCGTAAGAATATCTTCACTTCTGGTACTAAATTCCTGAATCACCTATAATTCAAAGATCTAAAGACAAACCTATTGTCTCAACCTGAATGATCCCAGGTGACATTTGGGAAGTCGGCTACTCTTTCTGGAACCCATGTATGGCCATCTATAAAATAACTGAGCTGAATACATTGATCTCTAACATGAATTAAACTTCTAGGATTCTATGCTCAAATGAACAGCTTGGATAGCTGGAAGGCAGGAAAGGAAAGAGTCTGAAGCTTAGGTAAATATGATTAAATTTGCTCAAATGGGTTAATGTTAGATAGAGATGGTAAAAAGTGAAGTCTTCTTGTTAGTGTCCTTAATACAGGCTGGCTGGTTTTAAGTGATCAAAAGTTTGTACTAAGTCATCCACACAGATACTTATTTTAATAACAATGGACACAATTAAAAATCACTGTCATCCTCCATTTAGACACTTTTTTGTAATTAACATATTGCTGATGTGAGTTTTCCTGTATTGCTCTCCTCCGGCCACCTTCCAATCCATGTGGAAGACAACTGGAATTAAGTCTGCAATTAAATTTTTACAAGAGACCACATCTAATGTTTTGGTAAAATCAACACTTACATCATTAACAGAACCTCAATTATGCTTTCCCCCTAACAGACGGTTAGTATATCCCACAGGGCTCTTGTGTAAACCTTTGCAGACATGCTTTTGGCTTGTGGTCTGAACACAATTTTATTGAATGTTCTCAAAGTGCCAGATACTGGGACATGCTTTTACCTTCTTGATCCCACTGATTCTTCAAACCAGCTCTGAGAAGGAAGAGATGCACTTTCCCATTTATCGATGAGCACACTGAGTCCTTCTGCCCAGAGATGTTCTTTTCTCCAATTTACTCTGCTCATCAGTTCCTCATTCATCTTTCAAATTTTAACACAAATATTAACTGTCTTAAGAGATATAGAGGACGGGTGTGTAGAATTAGTACCTAAGAAAGTGGGATTTGGAGCTAGATTGCTTGAGTGTGAATGTGAACCCTGCCATTTGCTAGCTATGTGATTTTGGTCACATCATCTAATTTCTTTGTGTCTCAGGTTTCCCATCTAAAAAAATGGGGGCATTTGGATTATATACTCTATTTATCATCCTTCTTTGTATATAGATGTGTTATTTCTGAAAAATGCCTTTAAAAAGGGGTGAGATGCCCTTTGTTGCCCACTCTTCCTTCCTGATGGGAAAGTGATGGCTGGAGTTACAGACACAAATTGTACAATGAGGAACCTTGGGCTAAAAGGCTATATATTATAGAAGACCAAACAGAAAGTTCTTGTCATTCTGAACAACCTACATCTGTACATCTTTGTGAATTAGAGAGGAAAAAAATATCTAGTATAATTAAGCCACTTGTTTTGGGGGTTTTCCATCACAGTTAAATATATTCACATGACTAAGAAAGAGAGAAGAGAGTCAAGGATGAAGGAGCAGCCAGGAATAAGGAATGGAAATTTATCTTAAACTCACTCACGCTGGATCACTGAGGATGCGGGACACATCCACACGCACTAAAGAAGCATGCATGTGCAAGTCTCAGCCCTCCCAGAAGGCACGACATTCTGGGATTCCCATTTTTCCTTCCAGTTTCACTTATCTACAGAGAAGACTTAAAGGATTCCATCCTATTGCTGAGTAGATAAGGTTGTCTACAGTTTAGGATTAATTTATGTGTTTTTATCTCCCTTTTCAACCAGAGTGAACCCTATGGACACAGGACCCCCATCTGTTTCCATTTTGGTGACTATCTAGCACTTTGCAAAATGTCTGGCACATGGAAACACACAATGATATTTGGATATTTCTAGAAAACTAAAAACAATTTCATGTCCAAACTTAAAACAACTGTCAAAATATACTTAAATGAATGAATGGGCTAGACACTTCACAAGGTGCTATGGAAACATTTTCTCACTTAATCCACATGACAATCCTATAAGGTGGATATTATAATTTATAAACAAGAGGTTCCTAATCATAAGGCTAACAAGCAACTGAAACTGGATTGGACCTCTGGTCTGTCTCATAACATTATTTTATTATCATCTGATTCTCCAGAAGGCTCCTCAGGATAAGAAGCCCCAAGAAGCCACAGAATGCACTCTTTCTAACCAGCCTTTACCATCCAAGCACAATATTGGCAGCACGGTTTCTTTTCCCCGAAGAATCAGACCAAGGGGCATCTTCAGAATGAAAGCTAAAAAGGATGATCTAATCCATGGCCTGGAGTCTGTTTGATACAATATACTGTAAAAATTCTAAGTATATCCACAGGAAAATACTAATATGTATATGATAGAACAGATATGTACTTATTTATGTATACATGTACATTTTATATATTTATATATATACACACTATTTTTTTTCAAGGTCTAGCATAACCCACCCTGGTAGCTATAGGTAGCATATTACAGGGCAGATGGCAACAAAGGATAGTGAGGAGATAAACTGGCTACTTCTGTGCACGAGAAATAAAAGCACGCGGTTATCTTTAAAGCATAGGAGCAAATTCTCCATTTTAGCATGAGTTAACCAAACCATGCTGGACTGGGTTCAGGTTTCTTGGTTTCTTCACCCAAATGGTATTTATCTTTCCTTTTAGTGTTATGAGACAGGATGGTGCCGTGATCCAGTGGAGTTAGTCATCCGGGTGCCAGTCAGGTTCCACCACTTACTGGCCATAATGACCATGGGAGGGTTATTTAAACTCCGGACTTTCATTTCCTCATCTGTGCAAATGGGGATAACAAGAGCACCTACTTCTCAGGGTTATTCTGAGGGTTAGACTAAATAATGCAGGTAAAGGTCTCAGATCTCCATGGATTATGAAAATGCACTAGCCCTCTCCGCATGTTTGCTTTCCCATTTCCAAGGATAGCCTGGAATCAAGAAGTGCCATGGGGCAGGATGCAGAGGCAAATGCATATCATCTCGGAGACTAGAGTAGAGGCAATATGTACCACATCCAGCAAAGTACCTGTGCATACAGTGTGCTTCCTCTCCCGCTTTCCCTGAAAACTGACTCCTAGAATGTAGCCCAGAAGCATTCAGCTAAAGGGGAAGGCAGGCTGTGAGAAGCCAGCCCCGGTCACAATGAGGACTACGTCCTTAGGGTCAGAATGTCCCCAGACCATCTAAGACCGTGGAGCAAGGCTTTCACAACTAGTGTCCCCTGCTGGCTGCAGCCTTGGCCGAATCTGCTGTTGCGTTTTGTCTGTGCAAGAGGGTATCGAGAGAGCCGATACGGCTGGTCCATATCCTTGACCATCATTCTCTCCGGGCGGTTGGATGACACCCAGCCAAGCCTGCTGCGTTCTCTGAGTCACACTGAGTTCTAGGGCTTTTCTCAGTAAAGGAGTTTTGCTCACACTCAACTACATATTGACACATCCACACAAGCTTGGATGCCTCTGATGGAGAAAGAAGTGTTTTCCTCACTCTGCTCCAATCAGTTTTCTTTAAAGGTTTTTCCCAGTTGACAAGAATCTGACGCCTGACTATGGAATTAGACACATCATCACTGAGATCATATCCCTGGTGCCTCTTAACTGTGTGACAGTGGTCACTTGGCCCTTGTGAGCTTCTGCACATGTGAAACCATGGCACTGATCTTTGTTTTATGTCTATCATGAAGTAAGGACAAGGAAGTGAAATGGGAAATGCTGAGGTCATAAGCTAAAAACACATGCGAACATTAACCATAAGCAGAGTTGTTAAAATTCTACCCACCTTTGGAGGTCTACCTTAAAAACCCTGCTCTTTTTGAAGTCTTCCTTGGTGACTCCAAGTCACAATGCTTTGCCCTTTTTGGAATTCTTACTGAACAACATATACTTTGTAGCAGTGAGCTCATTCTCTAAGTATTTTGCATTCATTTTTTTTTCCCTCCCTAAGCTGTACCTAAGTTCACTGTAGGTAGAGATGTATCATTTCCCACCTGCTTGAATTCTCCCCCATATCTAAGCAATGCTTAAGAGTTCAGTAACTGCATAGATGACAGAGCTTAAGATTTAAATTTATTTTGATGTCCAAACTCTTAGCACAGTATGCAAGGTGCTGGATATCTCTGCAGGTGTATAATTCACCATTATTCACCATTCTCACAGCCAGGGTTCTAATTGCAACAGAAGAGTTAAGAACTTCTGGATATTGTGTTCCTCATACCAGCTGCTTTTACTTGTGCTCTTCATTTTACCAGGAAGATCCTTCTTATACTTTCTACTTGTAAACTCATACTCATCTTCCAAAATTGGATAAAAATCTTATTTTCTTTAGCTGACTCTCCTTAGCATCAGTTGATACCAGTTCTTATCATCAGTATCCACACTGCTGTACCCATCAATGAAAACAATTCACACATCACGCTGTAGGTATCACTTGTTCAACTCTTAGAAACTCTGACCTTCCCAGGGCCAGGAACTACAACTTTTAAAATATATACATGTCTTTTTATATTCGGTACATCACAAAGTATATACTCAATGATATTTGTTCAATGGGATTGTTTGCTTTTATGCTCTGAACTGAAGAAAAAGAAATCTACAATGTACATTTGACAGCAATGCATTAGCATTTAGATCCCAGCATCTTCTTTCTGACTGCCAAGTGACTGTCACTCTTCCTGATTTAGGCTAACATCTGGCTTATCTTTAGGCTGATTTATCAGATTGCTTCCCCACCAGATGTGTGGCTACCATCTGGCAGACCCTCAGTGTGACTGCTCCTGGTTCCATCTGAACCTGTCAGCTCACGTGCCTTTAAGATTACAAATACTAAATTTGTTCCCGCTTGAGAATCTCAGAAGATGGTCAGAACTACTAAGCTCACAGGAAATCTAAGAAGTGCTAAAATTCTTATTTTTATTTCTATATGGACACAGCTTCCTTCAGAACCAAGCTAATAAAAAAGCTGAATACAAAATTTCAAATCAAAAAAGACCTTGGTTCTGGCATTTATTAAGTTTCTGACTTTGGCCAAGACATTTAATCCATTGAGCTGCATGCTGTTCTCGCCTCTGTAAAATGGGGGATCAAGCAGCCTTGTTGTGAGGCTTACAAGATGATGTTTATAAAGTCCTTGGCCTAGTACTTAGCACATACTAAAAATCTCAATAAATGATAAAACTCACTACAGTGATGATTTATCTCAACATTCTCTGAAGTCTACTACTATGTTCTCGGCTTGTATTAGGGATTGACACAGATCTATGAAAGCAGAGATGAACTAAAGGGATTCTTTGCCCTCAGGGATTTCAGTCATGTTGGAACAACAGTAAGCAATTTAGAGATTTATAACAGGGTGATAATAGAGAGGGTGGAAGAGCACGAAGACAGAGAAATCACCCAATCTAACAAATTAAGGGTTAGGGTCCCTGGTGAACCCTCCTACACTGTTGGTGGGAATGTAAATTGGTGCAGCCACTATGGAAAACAGTATGGAAGTTCCTTAAAAACTTAAAATACAGTTAACGTATGATCCAACAATCCCATTCCAGAAAAGATGAAAACCCTAATTCAAAAAGATACATGCACCCCAATGTTCATAGCCACACTATTTACAATAGCCAAGACACTGAAGCAACCTAAATGTCCATCAACAGATGAATGAATAAAGAAGAGTTGGTATTTATACATAATGGAATATTACTCAGCCATAAAAAAGGATGAAATAATGCCATTTGCAGCAACATGGATGGACCTAGATAGAGATTTTCATATAAATGAAGTCAGACAGAGAAAGACAAATATCATATATCACTTATATGTGGAATATAAAAAACAATAAAAATTAATCTATTTACAAAACAGAAACAGACTCAGACATAGAAAACAAACTTATGGTTACCAAAGGGGGAGGAGGGATAAATTAGGAGTATGGGATTAACAGATATACACAACTATATATAAAATAGATAAGCAACAAGCATTTACTACATAACACAGGGGATAATAATCAGTATGTTGTAATAACCTATAATGGAAAATCTAATTTCTTTCTCTTCTCTCTCTCTCTCTCTCTCTCTCTCTCTCTCTCTCTCTCTATATATATATATATATATATAGTTTTAACTGAATCACCATACTGTACACCTAAAACTAACAACATTGTAAATCAACTATATTTCAATTTTAAAAAAGGGTTCCTGGATATTGAGGCAGTTTAAGGAACAGAAGAGCGCACACAATCTGAGTAATTTTGGCCTCTTCAGAGATCCTCAGCTCCATCAGTAGCAGTCAGAGGGCCCTGCCCTCCGAAAGTGAGCACACACTATCCCTGACAAGGATCAAGAGTCAGCCTGGACACATACCCTTCGGGCTCACTAACACAGCCTCGCTGCCACCAGAGATTTGAGCCTAACAGACCTGATCTCTTAATACCTTCTAGTGCTGTTTAATACCTCCAGTGCAAGAAGCCTGGATGCACAGATCACCCCTCACTCCTGCACTCTTATCTCTATAAAGCAGAATCTCAGTTGCTCCATCCCCTTTCTTACCTTTAAATCCCTCCTTGGAAGCCTCTGGAACTCAGAAGTTTCTACTATTACAGGAATTCTATCACCAGGAAAATTTCCCAAACCCTCAAATTCTTCTCCAAATGTCCTCTTCAACTTTTTGCTCTTACAAAAAACTGGCCTCCCCTGACCCTCCAAAGGCCTCTGCTTCCCATCCAGCCCTCATAACTGGGGACCTTTTTTACTCTCACTTGGGCCCTGTACTACTGGACTGACAGCTGGGGCCAGTGCCTTCCTGCTCCTTATCACCATTTCCAGACCATTTTCAGACCATGCTTCCATGGTGTGTGGGAGCTGGCTGGAACCTACTCATGAGAGCTAATTGTGCACATTTCTTCCCAACTCTGTTTGGTAATATTCTGTTAGTAGCTCGGAGGCACCACGGTGCAATTTACACCACAGAAACTGGCATACACTAAAAATCAAGGTGATTTTCTTTTGTTCTCCAGAGAGCTGGTTGTTACATCTTTATGGACACATCACTGCCATAGTCCCTGAAAATCTCAAGTTTTGGATCCCACCACCTTTCATTTCTGGTTCATTGTCATTCTCTTCAATATTACTCTGTCTTAGCATTTGGGTATTTTAATTTATATGTAGACAGACAATGCTTCTAACGCTCTCACCTCCTCTCAGCTCTGTGACCTCACCCTGCTCCTCAGAGACATTGCCCTCCACTCCACCTGAGCCACTTTGCCCCTGGATCTCCACGCATCTTAGTTACCACAACTGCAATACTTCTGTAACCTCAAATGAATGCGTCCTACCCTCCGGCATTATTTTCTAACACCATTTCCCAGTTACTTCCTCTAAAACCCCCGATGCTAATCATCCTTTCACCTGACCGGGACTTCCGACCCCTTCATCTAATTGCTTCATCTCTGTCCCTTGCTCAGTTTAAGTCCTATATTCCTCTATATACAGCTTAAATCCCAAGGCCAACAAGTTAATCACTTCCTTGCATGAATGCTTAGCTCTCTGACCCCTTTCACCGTTTTGCAGAATCCACTTGGAAAACCACCATCATATACAACGTGGGACTTACTTGATGCCTATACCTGGCAGTCGACTACGACTAGAGGGAAACAAAACAACAGAAGCAGACTGAGTAGGCTCCCTTTAAACTATGACCATGACTGCAGGTCTTGTGATGCCTGACATGCACATCCCTAATCCATTCGTTTCTCCATCCTCCTGTGTCATCACTGTTTCTTTACATTAGCCTACCTTTATTGGCATCACTTCTTGTTTATATTTCTCTCATTATAAAACAAAAACCCTTTGTAACCCATCTTCACCTTTCTGCTATGACTTTTGTCGTTAGCTGGCTTCACATTTTAACCTTCCGTGTGATGTTCTTACCTCTGGCACTTTTCTTCAATTTTAAGCTAATCTAAATGATTTCTACCCTCACCATGCCACCAGAGCTGTTTAACTGAAGATCACCTATGACATACTTGTTGCCAAATCCAATGGTCAATTCTCAGTCCTTTCATCTTCCATGAAATACCAGCACCATTTGGAACAATTAATAACTGCCTCATCCTGGATACGATGCATGTGCCTTTTTCCTCCTACCTTATCTTTGCTCTTCCTCAGTCCCCCTTAGTAGGTAATCCACTTCTCTCTGACCTCATAAGACTGGAGGACCTCAGGGCTTAATCCTTTGTCTTCTTCTCCAGATGGTCTCACTCCTTTGGTGATCTTCTTGAGGCTCATGGCTTTCAACACTATCACTATGGGAATGACTCTCCAACTTACTATTTCAGCCCCAAACCCTCTCCTTGAAACCTAAATGCTTATATCCAACCACCTACTCAAACTGCACTGGTAAGATACCCACCTCAAAGGAAACATGCCCCAGAATGAACTCCTGCTTTTGACTGGGAAAGTGTCTCCAAACTAAATAATAAATATATCCTTCTTCCTTGATTTTAGTCACATTTCACCTCCAATCCATCGTGAAATTTTGTTGCCTTCATCTCCAAATAGATCCAGAACCTGACAACCCTTCTCACTCCCACCTGACGCTCTTATTTCTTGTCTTTCTACTCCAACAGTTTCCCTGCTTGCACCCTGGCCTACGTGCAGCCTACTCTGAAATTAGCAGCCAGAGTTATCACCCACATACATCAAATCTTGCCATAACTCTCCAATGCCCTCCTCTTTTCAAAGTTAAAGAATTTCTTGCCTTGCCCTGTATGTATCCTCTCAGTTAGCCACCATTTATCAATCTGATTTTATGTTTACTGCACTCCCCTTCCTCACGGGGTCTCCTCGCTGACTGAAACATCCTGAGCGTGAACGCAACTCGGAGTCTGCACAGTGGCTCTTCTCTCTGCCTGGAGCACCGGCTCCCACTGTTCCTCCCCACTGTCTGCGCTACTTTCTCTGCCTCCTAAAAGTGGTGTTCAAATGTCATTTTCCCAACGAGACGCTCCCTGCCTGTCCTGCTTGTAGACACTACCCATCCTCCCCACAGCCCTGTCTCAGGCAACGGCATTGCCCGTATCCAGCTCCCTCTCTTTCGGAAAAAAAAAACTTTTTTATTTAGTTTTCATTTTTCTTTTTTTTTTGGGGGGGGGAGGAGATACTGGAGATTGAACCCAGGACCTTGTTCATGCTAAGCATATGCTCTACCACTGAGCTACACCCTCCACTTTTATAACAGCATGTATAACATTCAACTATGCTTGATAATTTCCTACTGATTATATTTGCTGTCTACGTCCATCTGCTGAAATGCAATCTCCAAAAAGACAGGACATCTTTTTTTGGTATTTTTTAACCTCTAATGTGTCTAATACATTCCAAATATCTTCCAGAAAGTGTTTGACATATATCCTTTGCCAAAAATATATTCTCAATGCATAAATACCTTAAACAAAAAAATTCAAAAATGTACAAGAGTGACTCAGGGAAAGCTATCTCTTTCCTTTAATTCTAATACTTTTTTTTTTTTTTTTTTTACTTTTTCAGATCTTCAGGTATTTCATTATTTAGTGATTTCACCACTTATTCTTAAGCCATAAAAAACAAATTCATGTTAGAAGATGTGTCTTAGGTTTGTTTGGTTGTTTTTATTTTGTTTGTTCCAATTGTTATTGTTAAATTTCCTGGAATTTAAATTAATGGAATTTTTAAAAAATACTGCCATCATCAGTGGGACACTAGCAACTTTCAATTACACATTAGAAATAGAAGGCAGTTTCTGCAGTTGTAGATTGAGTTTAATATACACTTAAATTTTTTTTAAGAATTAAACAAAAGAAAAATTTGTGGCATGAACTAGGTATTTCGGATGTAGCAGAAGTAAGTAAATAAATATTTACATATTAGGTGAATGCAGGAATAGATGAATGGAATGATTTAGCCAATATACTTAAAATATGATTTAAAAATGAAACTTAATGGGAATTTCATTGGAAAATAAATTAAATATTCAAAATACTTTTGTTAAAGTCATTTTGGTTTGTATTTTGTATAAAGTAAAAGCTAACAGATATCCCTCACAGTGGTCCATATAAGCCATTTAATATGAAAATATCTTAGAAAAATCTGAAAAGATTGATTCAGGTTTATGACAAAAGACATCCAATTTGGTAGACACACAGAAAGAACAATGTATATGTTCTACAGTCGGATGTTATGTTGATTTATCTATTTTGACCCAAAAAAATGTTTCAGTCATTTTTATATCACATTCACTTGTACTATTCAAGTTCATCCTGATACTCAGATCTTTCCATTACGAAGTCTAGAGCCCCTGGCCAACAAGAGTATATAAATGTGGAAGATTGCCATAAAGTACCAAGGAAATAGCCTGTAGTAGTGATGAAGCATGGTCCATCATCAAAAAAGGCTTTGCAAAGGCGAGAAGGGAAGAGCTCAGCGGTAGTGTGTTTAGCATGCACGAGGTCCTGGGTTCAATCCCAGTACCTCCATCAAATAAATGTGTAAATAAATAAAACTAATTACCTCCCCAAAGCCTTAAAAAAAAATAAAGACTTTGCAAGACTTGCCTAGAAGACTCAATTTGGAACAAACCACAGCAAAGAAAGGGGCTATATCTTGGTTCCACAGCGTTGTCATGTATAAAAAGGTAAAAATTATACATATATATATGTATGTATATATATATATATATATATATATATATATATATATACACACATATTTTTTTTTCCTATGGGAAGCATTTGGGACAGGAATTGTGAAATAGTTTAGGAAAAAAAATCTGTTATATAAATATAAAGATCACATATTATAGCAATAATAAAATGAAGATTTTTTTCCTACCAACTCTATAATATTTTTAACCATAAATTAAAAAAAATTACTTTCATCTCTCTAAGTTGAAAGATAGGATAATGTAGTGAAGAAAAGAATGAATTTGCTGTCAAACTAACCTATTTAGAATCCTTGTCTCAACACCTCCTACTTGTGTGACCTTGTGTAAGTGGCTTAAATTATTTATGCCTCATTTTCCTTTTTAATAACAAAGATTATATAGCATTTATATATTGATATATCTATACATGCATATTCATATACCAATCACTGTGTGGTTGTGAGGGTAAATGACAGGTTCACCTGTGCTAACATAAAAGGCAGGACTTCCTTCTTTTTATGGCTGAATAATGTTCCATTGTGTGTGTGTGTGTGTGTGTGTGTGTGTGTGTGTGTGTGTGTGTGTGTGACATTTTCTTTATCCATTTACCTATCAATGGATACTTAGGTTGTTTCCATATCTTGGCTTTTGTGAATGATGCTGCAATGAACATAAAAGTTCAGAAATTCCTTTGAGATAGTGATTTCACTTCCTTTGGATATATACTCAGAAGTGGGTTTGATGAATCATATGGTAGTTCTATTGTTAATGTTTTGTGGAAACTCCATACCTTTTTCATGATGGCTGTACCAATTTATACTCCTACCAACAATGTACAAGTGTTCTTATATCTCCACAGCCTCAACAATGATAGTTATCTCTATTATGATGATGATGATGATGATGATGATGATGATGATGATGATGAAGAATAGCCATCCTAACAGGTTTGAGGTGATACTTCATTGTGGTTTTATGAAGCCTAAACTTCCTTGCTAAACTCATTGTGCCAGTGGAGGCTATGCCCTGAAATTATCAGTATCACCAGTCTCATTTACTACACCCCCCCTATTTACTCATACACGGGTAATCTGAGCACCATGGGGCCAGCGACAGTCCCTAGATATGGCTCACAACTCATATAGCTACACTTTGCTGCTGTAAAATCCCTTGGTATAGAACCCCTATTTATCCTTCAATGGATATTCAAGTATCACCTACTCCATGAAAGTTTTCCCGGATCCTCTCAGAACAATTAATTCTTCTATTTTTCTACATCAGAGTGTCTTTATTTCAACTACTGCATGGGAGTCATTGTAATTCATTGCTTTAATGACTGCTTCTCTCAGTAGGAAATGAGCTTTTCCAGAGGAAGAAACTTGTCTTACTCATCTAAAAATCTCCACTCACTACTCGATAATTTGCTTGGCACGTAATCAATCCTCAATAGATGTTTAACAAACGAAATGGGATTAATTATATCATAAACACATCTGGAGGAAAATCATACATCCTTCTTAATTATCTGAAGAGCAAAAGTAAAGATGTTGAAGATATCGTTTAAAAAATGCAGCACACTGGACAAAGTAACGAGAAGTACAGGCACTGGAATTTGGGGGCAGGGTGAGTTTTAACTGGTCAGCCATTTCTCTGTGACTAGTAACGGCAACATAAGACGGGCTTTGTGGGTCTCAGACAAACACGGGCTTGAAGTGCACCTCCACTGACTTAGTAGCTGTGAGAACTTCGGCCAGATATTTAGCTTCTTCTCATTTTTTCCAGCTGAAAAGTGAGCACAGCAATACCTAACTCAGGATTGGGTGGGGATAGAGGGTTGTACGATAATGCATTACAAAATGCTTAATATATATCCTGGTCCCAACCTTATTCAATATTTTCACATAAGACCTCCCCTCAAAAAAAAAGATTAGTGATAAGAAACAGCGTCTCACTGCGTAGCATGATATAATGGGATAAAGACATCTGCTTTGGTGTTATGCAAATCTGCTCCCATCCAGTGGTGTGACTCTGGACACAGAGAATTGGGGAAAAGCAATCACTCATATCAGAATGCAGAATGAGGCAGAGCTGCAGAAGCCACAGCCATTCCCTGGATAATAAGATGGTACACAATGCCTTGAAGAGCCACTGAAAAAAAGCCAAGACTCCTGAGCTTGCAAGATTTTTAACTAATGCATAAGCAGATACTTTGTGCAAACAGCAATAAGTATTCAGCATGGCAACACAGCCTGGACTGATGGGAGGCAAGAACAAAAAGGAAAAGCAAAGAAGAGATCAGAAGCTCTTGGGCCCTTCCCAAGAATAGCAGGAGTGGAAAAGAAAATGGAATGAGGGTTGTCCTTTACATTATATCTGAGAAAAAATGCTTTCACCAGGTCCTTAAATGAGGACAAACATAAAACAAATTGAAATCTATTCTTCTTCAATTAGGGTTTGCAATCTATAACTAAAAATCTCTTTCAAGTATCCTTTCCTGAGTCTCTAAGATCAGGCTAAGTATGTATCCTTTGGGCACCATAGTGTCTTCTCCATTTGGTTATTCATTTACCATTTATTTATCAACAAAATCATTTATCATTTATTTATCAGCAAATAAATACTTATTTGTGCACCTCTGATGTTCCAGCCATGGCTGCTAGGAGGTGGACAAAACAGACAAGGTCCCTGTTTTCATGACTCTTCATTCAAGCAGAAGAGAAATGCAATAACTAAGTCAACAAGTAGTAGACAAGAGTGACACAGACTGTGCTGAGTGCTGTGAGGGAAGCCGCTGGTGGGTGCGATGGAAGCTTTCTGAAGGGGCTGACTTCAGACAGAATAACCCGAGGAGGATTCTCAAAAGAAATGCCACGTCAGCTTGAGATCTGAAGGACTGGAACAAGCCCCCCATTTGAAAGGCTGGAAGAATATTCCTGGTGGTGAACAGCAAGGGCAAACACTTGTGTGGGACAGGGCTGCGAGCACATGAGGCACAGAGAGAAAGCGGGCGTGGGGAAACAGCTCCACTGACGTGGCGTCCCTCCCTTCTCACCTGTCTCCCCATTTATCCTCAGTCCTATGAGCTGGTCTCCACCAGTAGCCAGTCAACCCCGTGGTATCAGCCTCCTGCTTTCAGCCCTGCTATGGCTTCTGCTCACATTTAGAACTCAAAAATCCTTGCACAGCCTAGAAGGCAGTGTTTGTTGTGTCCATGACTCATTTTCTGCCCCATTTCTGCACTTCTCCCCCTCGCACATTCAGCTCCAGCCACACTATCTTCCTTACCTCTCCTCAGATATTCCCGAATGTTCCTGCCTCAGGAACTCTGCACTTCCAGCTCCCTCACTACAGGTCTCAGCTCAAGTCACCTTCTAGAAGCTCTCCCTTGACCTCCTTCCCCCTGCCAGTCTCTATTCCTGTACTTCATTCTTCTTTCTACCATGTATGAAGACTTGCATTCTAGTTTATATTTAGTCTGTTGTCTACCTTCTCCATTACAATTCTAAACACCATGAAGACATAATGTTTCTGTTTCACTCATCCCCATCGGTAATCCCTATGTTCTGGATGTGTGTAGGATACGTTAATAAACTTGTTTCTATTTAGGTAGGCTATGTGTCATGACAACAGACCGTAGCGGGTCTTCGGAGGAAGCAATGTCTTCCTGAGAGGGGGAGCTGAGGAGGACTTCAGAGGAGAGGTTCCATATAAGTCAGGTCTTGAAAAGTGGGAAGTCACTAATGAAGTTTGACAGAGCAGGGAGGAAAGGATGGAGAAAAGCAATCTGAACAGAGGAAGCAGCACGTGTAAAGGCCCGAGACTGACCACTACAGGGCAAGGGGGGAGACTCAGAGTGGCTGGGGCATGGGGTATACAGGGTCCATGAGAAGCACAAAGAGGGGGAAGAGAAAAAGCCCTTGGGGTCAGATAATGGTGTGTTCAGTCACCTTAGTAAGAAAATGATGCTTCATTCTTTGGATACTGGGAGGCTGGTTACAGCACATACCATTCATAATGTGATTTCTCATAAAGAACACCAGCAACAGAACACCTGTAAGGTGACCATGACAGCTAGTGGGGAGCCATCTTCCTTTCTCACAGACCTGTCACTCGTCATGTATTTCCATTTGTCGCTGCAGTGGGGGTCCTCATTCCTGTCATTGCTCAGTATTTCTAGAGCTAAACATATCAGAAAGATACGGACATGGTCCTGAGCTTTCGTGGCTCTGTTCTTTAACACACAACCCAGCCATGTTCGTAAAGGCTCCTCTCAGGAGGAGGAGCCTTGCACGGTACCTCCCTCCCTTTGACCATCTTCAGTGACGCGCACACACCGCTCTGTCTTTCACCCCCGCCACCGCAACACCGAGGAAGAGACACATAACGGGAGTAAGCAAAGGCCGTCTGCTCCTCTGGCGAGCACAACTAACATATTGCCATTCTTTCTTCCCTGCCCCCCCCAAAAAGAGGACTGCCCAAGAGGAGAACAGAAGCGAGGCCCACAGCTGATAGTTTGCTATCTAATCAGCCTTCACAGTTCTGCCCACCCCAAACCTACAGATGTTCTGGAAATATGCAGATGGGGGCGCCGACATAATTTCTTACATTAAAATAATACTAATAAAGGAAAGGAAAAAGGAAAAGCTAAGTCTCTGGCAGATGTTAGGCTTGGGGACTGGAGTTTACAGTTCTTTTAAAAGCAAATTTAGTACTGACTTAGCCAAAATAAAGGTAGAATAACAGTGCATTTATGTAGCACTTTAGTATTTTTTTAAGATCGTCTACATCTGCCTGGGGCAATATGGTGCAGCAGTTAAAACGTGCATATTGGAGTAAGTCAACGATGGATGGATTTGAAGTTTGGTTTTACCACTTACTAGCTGTGTGACCTTGAACAAATTACTGAAGTTCTCCTAACTTCCAGGCCCTCATCTGCAAAACGAGCATAATAATGGTAACACCCAACTCATAGAATTGTTCCAAGTGTTAAACAAAATGATGTGTCGCCTGTAGTCCTTGCATAATGTGTAATCAACCCCATCTTTTCTCTGTTCTCTCCAGACCCCTCATTGACGGCTCTGCCAGCTATCACAGCAAGACCAGATCCTAGGTCTGCATGTCACTGAATCACCCCTCCAGTCTGCCCAGGCATCTCATAGGAGAATTCTGACGAGAGAAGCAAAGGAATGTATAAAAATATTTTCTCTCTCTTTCACTTTGTTACAGTATCTTGAGTAGTAAGATTTGGGAGCTTCATTTGAGAGCTAGACATGCCTTCTATACTTAAGTCTCTTTGACCCTGGACAAGGACAAGAGATCTAAGTCATAGGATGACAATCAATTCAGGCTTTAAAGGAAAATAAGAAAAGTGGGTTTCTTTTGATTTCTTTCAGTCCATGTCAGCAGGTGATTAGAAACATGCAGGGATTATGAGTAAAAGAGCTCATCAAGAATGGCAGATGAATTTGGCAGGAAGAAGCCCTTTGCTTCGCGTCTCTGGAGCCCAAAGACAGGCAGTTGTACAAATCAAGTACAGGGCTGAGAACTCACATCACTGGTACCAGATCCTTCACTTTTCCATACACGCTCCCTGTGTGGTTGTCCAGCCCAGGTCTGATGGCTTCATTTATTCAGTCAATGAACATGGATTGAGCACCTTCTCTGTGTTAGTCCTCAGGATAAAGGAATTGAGAAAACTCAATCTCTGCCGTCCACGTACTGAGTGTAAATGAAGTAGACATTAAAGAGATTTTTATGAGGGAAGTACACAGCAGTATCGGAACAGAGGAGCAGGAAGGAGGGACAATTCCAGTGATAAAGAACACACTGTCTTACTGAGGTAGAACCCACCAACCACATCTAGAATCTCAGCTTCATCACTGACATAGTGGGGTGTTTACACTGAGGCCATTTTGACCCTGTGACAATGAAGATGTGGGAAGAATGAAAGGGATGGAACCTGTTGGACCAGAAAGGAGGGAAGGAGGGACACTAAGCTTCGAGCCCCTTCATCTCACCAAAGCTCCTCTGCCCGCTCGGCAGTCATCTTGTCATCTCTAATAAACCATGTAAGGGTGGAAGTTAAAGCTAATTAGCATGCAATAACTTTCCTCCTTGCTCTTTTAAAGTCTAAATTGAATGCTCATGAGGGGGCCTGTTATGAGGCAGATAATAAGAGAGCTGTGGCATTAATTGCTATTGCATTTAATAGCACATATCAGTGTTCTATATCTGTATTCACTGGGCTTATTTTTATTGAGAAAGCATCAAGCTGGGCCCATGATGGGTAGGGGTGTGTGTGTGTGTGTGCATGTGTATACAGGTGGGGCAGAAAACACCATCAGCAATGCAGAGTTCTGACTGTCACTCATTTGGATGGATTTTATTACGGAGCTACTAACCTCAGTTGCATGCCTTCTGCATGCCAGGTATGGAGACACTGAACATATGGAAAGGAGGAATAAGAAACATAGTTCCTGGTCCCTAGAAAATATTAGTTAAGTGGTGGGATATCAAACTGTAAACAGATACCTTTAAAGTAAGCATAGTCTGCTGAGAGAAAACAAAGGAGGAAGATTTAGGAGTTACAGCCAAACTCATATTAATAAGGTGCATGGGGATTAATCTGTTAAGAAAAGAAGGGCCTCCAGACGAGGGAACTGCTAAAGCAAAGGCATGGAATCATGACGCAGTGTGGTGAAAGCATTTGGACGTCTCTGCTGTTAACTAATGGTCGAGCACAAGACAGCAAGTGGCAGAAGAGGGGGCTGAAGTGGTGGGTTTACCGTTTGCAATTTCATTTTCGCCTCATAAGAACCCTGTGAGTTAGGAAACATTCTTTTTCACAAATGAGGAAACTAAGGCCAAAAGAAAGAAGTGGCCTGACTTCTGTTTTACCTGTGAAGTGGGGACACCAGAATTTGGATCCAGTTCTGCCCTACTCAAAACCCCCTGCTCTGTTCCATGTCTTATGCTGTCTGGGTGTAGAAACCACCAGTGGAGCTGAAACTTGGGACTTCCATATCATAATATGGAAGCAAAGACACCAGATTTTAGCCTAAGTAAAAATGTATGATTCTTTGCTTCAACACTGAGAGTCATAACTAAAAAGACATTTTACATATCTATAGTACAGAACCTTCTTAATCTCTGAGACGGCGCTGAGTGGATTTAGTAAGTCTTTTCCACAGCATCATAAAATCAAATATTATCACATGTCTCACAATCTACGTGCCTGGTGGTTCTGCCCCTTTTGATAACTAGGGTAATTTAACATAATAAAGACATTAGAAGTTAAGGAGAGTAAATACCCAGTAAGGCGGAATAGCAGTAAACAGGGTAAAAGATACCTGACTCAGAGAGGGAATCTTTACACTTGAAGTTCACCTCAATGAATCAAAGTTCTGTATCATATATGCTAGGAAATATTGATCTAGACAAGTCTTTTTTATTTTTCATTGCTGTCGAGCAATCTGAAGCATAAACAATTCACAGAATAAAGTCTACTCAATTTTACTTTTATTATCAACACTGCTAAAAAAAATATTTTAAAAAAGCTTCATTAATTAATCCCTTATTTGATTCAGCAGTTCTCACTATACTTAGATTGACTGTTTTCCTTCTAATCCTTAGATCTTGAATTTTTAGCTCATTGGGTTTCTCTTCTTCCTTATCCAGTCATTATAAATATTCTTAAAAGTTCAATCATGGTGTCATGCTTCTTCAGAAAAAGCATGCTTTCTCTGGAATTCAACAATCACTCCAGTGTTGATGGCCTCCCTAGAGAGCTGGACACCCTTACTACTTATGCATGTATGTATTTTTGCAGTAGATTTACAATGTTAGTTTCATGTGTACAGCAAAGCGATTCAGTTATACATATACATACATACATATATTTTTTTCAGATTCTTTTCCATTATAGCTCATTATAAGAAATTGAATATAGTTCCCTGTGATACACAGTAGACTTTTGTTGCTTATCTATTTTATATACAGTAATGTGTATCTATTAATCCCCCAACTCCTAATCACTACTTTCGAATTGCTGCTCTTTGATCACCTGCAAGCTTCCCGGGTAATTTCTGTATGTCTGTCTCTGACACTAAACTGTAAGCTTTTTGAGAACAAGGTTGTTTGTATTTCAGCTCTGTATGTCCTGTGTAAACATTCCCTGAATTGAATGGATGAATAAATAATTAAATCAATGAATGAGGGAACTAAATTTCTCAAAATGTATTTCCAGTGTGAAGTCTTCCCTAAGTCCACCTGTTAAAACTCATTCATCCAGATTCTCTTCAAGTGTCACTCTAAGTTTTCTTTCATTCCTGCCAAGGCACAGTTCGTCCTGCTCTACACTCTGCTCTCTTTCTCTTAGCATTTTTTTTTAAAAGCACTTCTACTGTGTTGTAATTGTTTATCAATGTGTCATCCACATAGATTATGCTATAGAGTCACAGAGGACCACATAGTAGGTCCTCTATAAAGCTAGGTTGAAAGCCCTTACAACAAGGACCTCCCTCACTTTGGCACTACCTTTGGAGGGGTGGAGGGTTTGCAGGGTATCCACAGAAATCCCTGTGTTCTTGCTGTCTGTGCCACCCTTCGGCGCCTAAGACAAGAATGCAAAGAGGAACCACACTGCTGATCCTCAAAGACCAGGCCCATATGCATTCTTGCTGCCAATGTCTCCCACCTCTAGACACCCTTGCTCCAGGAAACCTCATCAAGTCCCTAGGTGGCAAAGGCATCACCCTGTGACAATGGTCCTCACATTTAAATCTCCTGCCACAGTTCCTTCTGCAAATTCCACTCATAGCCAACTGTCAAACTGACATTTGCACTAGAATGCAAATAGGCTCTGAAACTTAACCAACAGCAAATGTCATCAGGGTAAGAAGGGCTCCTCAGTTTTTAAGTGAGAGTTGAAGATGCACACACCCAACCCAGGCGCTGGTGTCAGATAAGCAATGCGATTTCCTAAAGTGGGGCTCAGATTACTGCATACAAAATAAACAACAAGGACCTAGTATATAGCACAGGGAACTACAGTCAATTTCTTCTGATGAGCCATAATGGAAAAAAGCTGAAAATATATGTTGTATATCTATGTATAACTGAATTGTTTCACTGTACACCTGAAAGTAACATTGTAAATCGGCTACACTTCAATAAAAAAATAAGAATAAAAAAATACAAAGTGGAGCTCAGGAAAAGATAAAAGGGAGCTGTAAGACTGTGGCAAACTAGAGAGTAAATGCTTCCTTTAGAGGGGGAAGCCACTACTCAACTTCAGCTGATTGTTGCCTTGTGGGAATGAGGCCCAGTAATGTCACAGCTTCTACTTTTCAACAGATGCTTAAAAAGTCTTGATTTAATACACTAAAGACAGAACAGAGAAAGGGAAAGAGAGAGGATGGGGAGAGACTAGAACAAAATTACAAGAAAGAAAACATCTGCAGATCTACAGGCACTGAATAAGACTGGCATGCAAACTCAGGCCTATAGGACAAATCAGTACAACATAATAAACGTTCATAAACCCTTCTAACTGTGTATATTGGAGAGAGGACTAACAACAAAAAAGGTTTAATCATAGTAAATACAAAGTTGGTTAGATTCTTGATTCAGACTCCACCAACATTTATTAAGAGTTGATATGGGCCATGTAATATGCTAAACTCTTTCAATATTAATATTTAAAATTGGCATCAAAGTAATACATGCATACAACTAAAAAGTCAAATTATTTTACAAGACTTACTACGACAAAGGGTAAGACTGTGAATCTCCCTTGCATTTCACGTTCCATAGAGGCAAATACATTTGAATTTCATGCATGTCTCTAAATTACATTATTATATTGGCACTTACTGATTTTTAATTAATGGAATTATCTATTTACTTCCAACTGTGGAAGGTGAGGATATAATTCACAACATATTCCAGGATCGCCTAAACATAGACACATACAATTCCCCCATCCATCGGACATGATTTTATCTTAAGTATTGTTAGTTCAATATTGTTTGGCAACGTGAAATCAAGTCACTGCCCAGCCACGTAGTGTACTATAATTACTTTTTTCTTTCTTACTGAAATCTTTGTTTTGTCTTACGTTAATGAACTTTATGTGCTTCTATTTACTTAGTTTTCTAGGCACATTTTAAAATTCAATTTCAAACTCTCTCAGTTGTCTTTATTTCCTCTCAATATATTCAAATACATCAGAATTCTTTCAGTTTCAATGTCTTGAGAACATTGCTCCAAGACTCTCTGTACTTCCTCAAATACACTTGCTGCTCTCTATCTTTAGTGGACAGCTGTTACTCTGGAATTTCTCATCACTTTTGTGCTAATTTCTACCCTCCTCCTTCCCTCTTCCCCAACTCCCCTCTTCCCTTCCCTTGAACTGGGTCACGCAATTTCAGAATCCCATTTCTCTTCTCTCTTGTATTACCCCTTGTTTTCATGAAACAACTCCTCCAGAACTTTCCAGGAAAAAAAAAAATGAGATAAAATATTTGAGTCCTAGCATGCATATGTATAAAAATATGCTTATTTTACCCACAAAATTGATAAATTTATCTATAGAGTTCTAAATGAGTAATAATTTCCCCCCAGAACTCTGAAGATGTCCCCTTCCCTTCTAGCTCCAGGGCTGGTGTTGAGAAATTCACGCAAAATTATTTGGATTTCTGAACTTGCATATGTCATCTATTATTTCCCCTCTTTGGAATATTTTGGAGTTTTCTCTTTCCCAGTGCACTGAAACATTATAACGTGTACCTTGCTATAGGTCAAATTCATCCATTGTGCTGGTCCATGAACAAGTACTTCTGATCAGGAAAATCATATCCTTCAACACTGAGATGTTATCTCAGATAATTTCATCTCTTTCTGGTTCCATTTATGGGTATCATTTCAGTTTGGTTTTGGACCTCCCAGACAAATCTTATCTTTTCCTTTTTCCTTTGTATTTTTGTTCTACTCTCTTAAATTTTCTTATCTTTGTCTTCAAATTTTCATTGAGGTTTTCACAGTTTTAACTTTGAAGGATCTTTTTTTTGTTCCTAATTGTTCTTCTTCAGCATTTCCCATAGAACTTTTTGCCGTGAAGGAGATGTTCTACAATATGTGCTATTCAATATAGTAGACACTAGCCACAAAATGTTTAATTTTATTTATTTTTTCTCAGTTGAAACTTAAATAGCCATTTGTGGCTAAGGCTACTATGCTAGACAGGGCAGCTTATATTGTGTCTTACATCCATAGGAAGTAGAAATGATAGATTGTTTTAAACTTTTAATTTTCCTACGTAGCCTCTTTCCTCCAATTAGATTATTTTTGTTTGTTTTAGTTTGTCTTCCGTATCAGAACATTTTTCTCACGTTTTTAGAGACTGGACATTAGTATCTTGAGATGTTTCTTTTGATTTAGTACATTTCACCTAAGAAAAATTCCAACAACCAATCTGGAAGTATATGCTAGCTGTCAGGATTCTGAGACTCAAATAGAGAAGGGATGCTGGATTTTGACTATTTTGTTATGCAAATTTTCACTTACTTTCCTTATTTTCAGTGTAGAATCAACATCCCCAAGTGCAGATACACTTTATTTTACCCACTCTAAATGAATTATCTCATCTTCTGTTTTGATAGGAAGGGGAAAAAAAAGAAGCAGTGTTGTTCAGTCACATGGCCTGAAGGACAAGATATGGAGAACTAGCCACTTCTTAAAGAGGCTTTCAACTGATCCCATTCTCCCCACTACCCCCTACTCTCACTTTAATGGGTCCCTCTTGCACCTCAGTGTTCATAGCAGCATTAGCCACAACAGCCAAGATATCTATTGACAGATGATTGGATAAAGATGTGGGGGGGGGGGGTGTGTGTACACACACACATATATATATATTTCTACTTAGTCATAAAAAATGATGAAATAATACCATTTACAGCAACATGGATGGGCCTACAGATGATCATACTAAGTGAAGTAAGTTACAGAAAGACAAATATCATATGTATCACCCATATGTAGAATCTAAAAATATGATACAAATAAACTTATGTACAAAACAGAAAGACACTCACAGATACAGAAAACAAACTTACAGTTACCAAAGGGGGAAGGTGAGTGGAGGGATAAACTGGGAGTTTGGGAGTAGCAGATACAAACTACTACATACAGAATAGTTAAACAAGGTCCTACTGTATAGCACAGGGAACTATATTCAATAACTCATAATAACATATAATGAAAAAGAATATGAAAAAGAATATATATATAACTGAATCACTATGCTGTACACCAGAAAATAACACAACATTGTAAATCAGCAATACTTCAACAGAAAAAAAAATTTTAAAGAGGCCCCTCTTGCTTAAAATTCTTGAGTGACTTGAGATCTCCAGTACAAACAAGGTTGCTTTTCAATTCTTCCACTGATGGCTTAGACTTCAGTTCTTTTACGTCAGCTAAATCAGTTTCTACTCATCTTCTGTTTTCCAGCTTCTGTTTTTTCTTTCCTTATACTCTTTTTATCTTTGTAGATTTGTGCTTCTTTTTAGTTTTAACATCTTTTACAGATTCAGTTGCCTTTCAGAAGGGAGAACCAGGAAATAAATATATATATATATATTTTTTCAATTATTCCACTTTTTTACTAGGATATTCTAGACTCTGAATACTCTATTCCAGTCAGCTCTCCCAATCAGCCGTACGTTACTATCATAATTCCAACTAAGATGATGAAGCTGAGGCTCAAAAACATGAACACTTTGACTTCAGCCACATGGCTCTCACTCTCATTCATCTGCATCATGGCTTCTGCCCACTCATCTGGCAGAGAAGGTCACACAATAAAGTAACAATGCAGATAATAAAATCATAGACTGAAATACAGTAACAGAGAAGATCCAGAGTAATAGTCTCTGTTGCTGACATGTCAATTTGGCAATATTTTTTTTTTCTAAATATTGTGTTCAATATGCTGCCAAAATTAGCGATGTGATTACTAGACTCTGATGGTGATCCCACTAGCAGGCGTAATCCTTTTCGCAGGCTTCTAGATGTGCCACGGAGCTCTTGTATACACCCTTCCTTCACAACCTACAGGCGGCCTAACCCTGAGACCAAGAGAGCTTTCTTTTTCGTTACTATTATTTGTTTTATTCTGTAAGCCAGGCCTGTGATTTTGTTCTCTTACCCTACTTTGCTGGCAGTCTTGTGGGAGGAAGTGAAAACACTGTGAGTGACATGTTTATTTATGTACCTCATCTGGGACGACACCGTGACAAGCAGCAGGGATGTATTTTTTCAAGCAGACTTTCTGCGTCGCTTATCAGCTCCTTATTATGAGGTGGTTGAGTTTACTGCATTTTTAGTTATATTTGAACGCCTAATAATCCCACAGCACATTAACTATAATTTGTGAATTATATCCATCTTCTAAGAGTGCATCACTTTATATCTCTTAGTAAAACGATTCATGTGAATCTACCTACATCAGAAGGCTTCTGAGGTTTTATTACAAGGCAGATGATTATACTCTTCATCATATGGCTTTTTCAAGCTCCCCTGGAAATACTTTACCATTTCTTTTACCCTATTCTATCTCAACATTTCAGTCCTCAGGAACAACTCTAGTGACTTCTCAAAATCATGGCAGTCTAGCTGTCACCACCAATTCTGCATGTCTACAACTAAGTTCATTACCTATACCCCTCTTGACCTCCTGCTCAAATCTGGTTCCCGTGGGATATCTCCCTCATTGAATGGAAACTCCACCCTTCCTGTTACCTCGGATAGAATTCTGGGGGGCACCTTCAGTTCCACCTCTCTAACATCTCTCCCCAGGGAATCACTGCCAAATTCTGTCAATTCTACCTTGGAAATATACCTCACGCTTGTCTCCGGCACAGGGTCTAATTTTTTCTGTGTTAGATTATTGCTAGCTTCTCCTTTCCAGTCTTTTTTTTCCCCCCAAAACTTGACTTTCCATGTTGCCACCATAAAGAGCAATTCATTACTGAAAACTATGGAAACACACAGAGGGAAAAGTAGAAAAGTGAAAGTCAACTTACCCATGTATCTTTTACCAAAAATAGTCACTGTTGTAATTTAGGTATGTATCCTTGCAGGTATAAATATACGTGCGGACATAGCTATGCCTGGAAGACCAGTGATATGCATGCATTATGTGTTGTATGTAATTGCGCTATATATTACTGGGATGATTATAAACTGTTTCTACTTTGAACTGACTAAATTGGAATTATTATTATGTTGACAGAATTCAAATGTTCTGCCACTCTCTTGCTTAAAAACCTTCCATGACGTCGCACTAACAAGAATACATTGTAAGACTCAGCAAGTAATTAGGCCCAGCAGAATTGGCCTGACTCACTTCTCTGGCCTCATTTTCTGCATTTATTTAATTCCATGGGTCTATTTGCTGTTCATCTAGAACAAGCCACCCACTCTGGGGCTTTGGTATCTTTGGTAGTTTTGACTCCCAATTTAACAGGCTTCCAGAGTCCCTACCTGCCTGTCTGGTTCCTGACATTTTCATCAATCAAAATTCTACTTGGGCTCTAAGTAGCAACTCGAGGTCTACCTTTTTTGAAAAAGCTCCACTGATTTCCCCTATCAGAACAATTTACCTTCCTCGAGAGTTCTCACAGATCTTTTGAGCAGGCAGGTTATTATGCGTCTATTTCCTTGTGGAATAAACCAGATGCCTTCGAGTCATAAAGACCAAGACTCAAGTCTGGATTGTGGACAATACAAGTTGCTTTATGTTAAAGTACTGAAGCTCCCTGAGCCATAGAAAGGGGCCTACTGGTACCATTCCACAGATGGGAAAAGGGAGGTGAGAGGAGTAAATGCTTTGCTTAATGTCACATGGCAGATTAGAGCCGGGATGGGCAATCATTAACAGACATCAAAGTCCGTACTCCTGCCTGGCATGGTATGCCAACTCTTTAGTTTTTCCTCTCCTAAAAGAAACCGAGATGGATGCATTGTCTAGGGCTGCTCCTGGAATATCACTTCTCAGTTTCCAGTGAGTGCAAAGACTGCTGTGTTATCACACTGTTTTAGTTTCCCAGGGCCGCTATCACAAATGACTACCAGCTGGGTGGTTTACAGCAACAGAAGTACAGTCCTCAGCGTTCTGGAAGCTAGAGGTCCCAAACGCATACTGTGGAGGGGCCGTGCTTCCTCTGAAGGCTCGCGGGCGGCATCTTTCCTTGCCTCTGCATGGCTGCCGGAAACCCTTGGCTTGTTCTTCCAAGCTCTGCCTTTGCCACGTGATCCCTCTTCCCTATGTGTCTCTGTGCCTTTATGGGGCCTTCTTATAAGGATACCAGTTAATGGATTTAGGGCCCACTCTAATCCAGGACCACCTCATCTTAACTCGATTATGTCTTCAAAGACCTATTTTCAAAGGTCATATTCACAGGTACTGAGGGCTAGGACTAGAATACACATTAATTATGATCATAGATACTGGTTAAAGGTGCTGATATGTGCCCCTCATGTAAATTAATGCTTCGTTATGACTGATTCATTGAATAAAATCAAGTTTCCAGGCAATGGGTGTATTCCTATAACACTTCTACTAGATAATAGAACAGACACTAGTACGTTATGATTGTTGTTAATTAGTAATAGTTAGGTTTCTTCCTCCTAGTTTCTGATAGAAACATTCACTATCAATCTGACATTACCGAAAAAAGACATGTAGACAAAGAGTACAATGATAGAAACAGAAAATTAAGGAAGATGCGCAAAAAGGAAAAGCATGGTAGATAAATATTCAATTTATCAAGACCAACATAGTGGCATTTTGATTTTAAAGTATTTATTATTCACAAAATTATCAGTGATAGGTGTATATTTTCTCTAAGGTTTCTTATAGTGTCCTTTCTCCACACATTTTGTTTTAACAAAAAAATCAACCCCTTGATATTAGAGTTTCAAATTACTGCAGGCTGGTTCACCTAATATTTCTACCTTGTATCTGACAAACTGACTGTAAATATTCACAATAAATGACAATTTATAAATGCACACATTACTTTCATGTTTTCACAATGGCCCCACACATCCTTACAGCAATTTTAATAAGTCTTTCTGATTTGTGTCTGACTGCACTGATTGATTGCCTATCTCCACACATTTCAGGCTGGCGTCCTGCCATCACTCACTTCTCTCCAGTTCTGTGGTTGTCCCAGAGAACCATCCTCGACCCGGCAACTCACTGCGTCCTCCTGTCTCCCTGCCTTTGCTCAGTATTTGCCACGACCCCTTCTCAGTCTAGCAAAATCATATGTACTTTTAGAGAAAAGAAAAAATGATATACTGCCCATGAAGACTTTCATGAGAATTTACCACTCCACTTTTCTTCTTTTATTTGGTGACTCTACTTACACACGTGTGGAAGAATTATTTTATTCTGTCTTAGTTACAAAAGGATTTATCACAGGATTTGTAATCCTCTGTGGTGCCTAGGACAGAGCTCAGCCCATACTTAATCTTCACCCTACTCCTACCAAAGACAGAGTTCTGATTTCACTGATTAATAAAAAGATGAATTGTGCCAGGTCAGGAGTGAAGGTGGGGTGGTAGGGTTGAATGCCTAACATGTTCTAGACATAGTGCAAGATACTATGGTTAGATACAGATGAGTAAGACAACGTCCCTGATCTCAGGGAGATGGCAGTCATGAGGTAACCAATACAGCAGGATCTAAGAAGAGCTTGCTTAAATGTCCTGCACACAGTGTCCTAAGGCAGTCCAGTCAGATCAGAGGCACACGGGAGGGGCACCTACATCAGCCCAAGGCAAGCGCACTGCAAGGGAATCTGGAACAACAGTTGAGACAGTGAGCCTGGGACAAGGGAGGGGAAGTGGGTAAGAGACGCTGCAAGCACAGGAAATGGAATGGACCCAGGGCAGAGACAAGGGAGCTAACAGGGTTTGAAGAACTAAGCACATTGCAAAAGAGACCTGGAGACTTAGGGTTTTTTTTTTTTCCCCCAAACACAAAATAAGTACAGAAATAATTATATACTCTGATTGTCTTTTACTTATAAAGTATGTGTATGTCTATATGTGTGTGCAGGGAAGTGGGGGACCTGCTTCCCCGTGATTCTGTATTTAGAATAAAAGTCCACAGCAGAGCGGTAGGGCAATAAGTTCATTATGGGTTAATTTTTTTTTCTTTTAACCACAAAAACAGTCTTTCAGAAAGATTTCTGTCAGACATCTGTTATCTCTGCTAACTTTCTGGAATTGTTACAAAAATGCATATCCAAGTCATAAAGACTTAACGAAATATTCTCCTGCCATTTAATGGTAATGATACCAAATGACAAGTTCAAATTACTTGTTGTGATTACTCTTCATCTGGGCAAAACACATGTTGTAACGTATTCACAAGATGAAATTACATCGACTGCAATGACATAGAATAACAACACTGGAAAAAAAGCTAATCACATATAATACACATAGTATTTAGATTTTTTTCCAAACACGTCTTTTTTTTTTTTTTGTATTGCAATCTGTTCACCATTTGGACTAATCATTAACTTTTTGCGTATTGTGCAAAGTATCAGCAGTTAGACAAGCACCAAAAAAGTCAATAAAATTAACATTAATGTACACTCTATATTCTCAAATTTAGATGATTATTTAAGAGATAATGACCTTGCCATGTTCACCAATAATATTATCAGAATAGTTGTAGATTTTGATTTTTGATGATCGTAGAGGGAAAATCCTACTGCAGTGACGAACAGTATGTTTTCAAAGATAATCTTCACACAAAGTCTTAGCCACTCTGTCCCGGGTACTTTAATAAATGGTTTGGGAATATAAACATTTCCTGTATCAGTAAGAGAATGTGGCAGACCACGTTTAAAATAGTCTGTACGCTTTTGTTTTCTCCACTTGCCCTTCCTAAGTCTCCCTTTTCCTCTCACTTTACTGTCTCTTCGGGGATACCTCATCTATTGTAGCTTGAACTTCCAGTACCTATTTCTAAACTATACCTTTCTTCTCAGTACAACACCTACATATTTGACCACTAAATAGACATTTCACCTGTATGTCCTCAAAACCACAATGTGCAGTTTATAATTCATCACCTACCCTGATCTCTCCCCTCCTCCCACCTCTAAATTTGCACATTCATCCATATTCTCAATCACAATTACTGCAATTCTATCCAAACTAGAAATTTCTTAGTAAGACTTGAATTCTCTCTCCTACCTACGCTTTATAGGACACAAATGTTGTTAGTGGTATCTGATAAATGTATCTTATGTTTATTATCTTTTTCCAGTTTCCATTTTTTTATTGTCTTAATTCAGGTTTTAATCCAGGTCCTTATCACAGTTTTTCAGGTCTTTGCAAAATGAAATACATGTCTAAGTGAAGTCATTATTCCATTTACCAACTTTCCTTCTTCTTTAATGGTATTATTATCAACTGCATTCTGAAGGTAGAAAACTAACTCTTGTATTAGAAACTTCCCCCTCTCTTTTCCATTGTGTCCAATCTGTAAACACATATGGTGATCTCCTCAATATTTCTAATATCTGTTCATGTCTTGCAATATCATTTTTACTTTCTTAATTCAAGTTCTCATCACTTATCAAATGACTATTGCAAATAAATACTATCCGGTCTTCCTACCTTCACCCTCAAACTGTCCTCCCATCTTTCTAAAATGAGAAATGGAATTATGTAGCAACTCTGCTCAATTTTTAAAATAATGAATCTAAATAGATAAGAACTGTGGGCTTTCAAAAGTCAAAGAAATTACAGTCTAGGAGAAGTGAGCTGGGACTGTGCATCAGTATATTTCAAAAGGTCCCTAAGTATCTTCTCTTCCTAGTCATGACAGAGAAATTGATACTAGACCAGCCACCTCACCACACGTGACTATAAAACTGGAAATTCTATGTCAAGAATCCTCTTTTCAACCATTAGACTACAGGCAATTCAGACCCGTGTGTTCTCAGAAAAAAGGAAGACCTGAGACAAGACACTGGGTTGTCCCAACATTCTTGCTGGAGACACATTCCTAAGCATGGTGCATGGTGCATGGTGGTGGGGTCAGGCACAGAAGGTGGTCTTGCCGAGTGAGGAAGCAACGACTGGACTTTGGAGCTGCTGAGGCGGCTGGAATTTGCAAGACAGGGAACCAGAGTAAAGGGAGAGACACGGAGGAGCAGCACTAAAATTAAGGATGGGGTGCCCTTACGTCTTTGACTGAATACGTGTGCAGCAAGATGCTTCAAGGCCAAGATGAGAACAGTGGGAAGCGGTGAGCTAAGTGAAATGCCCAAGATCACGTAACACTGAGGGACACAGGAACTCTGAACAGCCAGGGAGGAATGACCTTGCTGAATAAGCTGCATATTGAACTGAGGCCCCCTCAGAAAGGCCACACTTCAGGACCAGAACGACTCTAGTCATAGAATAAGGACTACATTAAAACCATCTTCACAAAGTTGAAAAACAGATTTTTGAATGCATCAAGCCTATTCTCCAGATAAAATTTTAAAATGTCTAAAGGAAAAGAGCAAAATTTAGCATCTCATAAATGTAATATCTAACACGGCCAAATAAAATAACAAATTGTTAGCCATATGAAAAAGCAGGAAAATATTACCTGTATTTCTTTTTTAAAAAAGGAGTAAATATATACATACCCAGCAATTTTAAAAGTAGCAGAAAAGAACTTCAAAACAGTGAATGGAAGAATATCAGTAGAGAAATGAAAACTATTTTAAAAAGAGCCAAAAGAAACTATAAAACTGAAATGTACAATATCTGAAATTAAAAAAAAAATCCACAGTATGGGCCTAACATTAGACTGGACACTTCAAAAAAATTATAGATAAACTTGAAAATATGGTGATAAAAATTCTATAATTGAAGCACAAAGAGTAAAATGCTGGGTTGGGGGAGGGGACATAGATTCTAAGTCATCTGTTTGAAAATACATAGCAGTCAAACTTTGTAATGGGAGTACCATAAGAGAGTGCAAGGCAAAAAAAAAGTTAAAGAAATAATAAAATTATATTTTTCAATCTAATTTGATGAAAAATATTAACAGATTGAAGAAGCTCACCAACTCTTTATGCACCAGATCTCAAAAACAAATTGCTGAAAATCAATGGCCAAGTGAGAAGAAACATATCACATATTCATAAACAACAATAAGAAATTACCCTGACTTCTCGTCAGTAACAGTACAAGCCAGAAAATTATGAAACAAGTTCTTAAGTGCTGAAAGAGAAAAAAAAAATCAGTCTATAATCATAGAATCATCAAAAAATCCTTACAAAATAAATAAAACTTTAAGAAGTTTTTCAGACAAACAAAAGCTGGAGAATTCACAGATCTGCTCTACAAGGAATGTTAAAGAAAGTTCTTGAGACTGAAGAAAAACAATACCAGGTGGAAACTCAATAAAGATGACCAAAAGAGATACATAAATGGAAGGATATATATACACATACATACACACATATATACATATGTATACATACATATATACATTTTTTCTTATTTAAAAATGACTACTTAGGGCAGAAATAACAATGTATTGTGGGGTTTAAAACATACATAGAACTAAGTATACTATCAATACAACAAAGGATAAGAAGGGAGTAAACTGAAGTAGGCTGTTAAAAGTTTCCTATGTTATACAGAAATGGTATAATACTAATACATGGTCAATTATAATACGTTAAAGATGCATATTGTAAAATCTAGAACAACCATTAGATACATAAATATATAGAAGTATATTTAAAAACCAAGATGATAAATAAATAGCATAACAATTTACTCAAATAACTTTTTAAAACACAAGAAAAAATAATAAAGAACAAATGAAACAAATGGAAAGACAAACTATTTAAAAGAAAGGGAATGGAGAAAGATATATTATGCTAACATTAATCAAAAGAAAATGAAACTTAACCTATCAGAATTTGTGGGATCCAGCTGAACAAGCTTTATTTGAAAAACTGCTTCTGCTAAAAACAAAGAAAGGTCTCAAACCAAAGAAATAAACTTTTATGGAAAATACAGAAGAATACAGCAAGTTAAACCCAAAATAAGTCTAAAGAAGTAAAATAAATATCCAGATGTCAATAAACAGAAAATGGAAATACAACAGAAAAGTAACAAAATCAAAGACTATGTTTGGAAAATAATTATACATTGGGAAAAAAACAATTAAAGTGGTCAATAAAAATAGAGAAAACACAAATGACCAGTAGCAGGAATGAAAGAGAGATCTCACCACTGGATTTACAAAGATATTAAAGAGATATTATTGTTAGCAAATTTATGCCAATATATTTTTTTTTAATCTTAGAAGAAATAAACAGTTCTTTTGGCAAGTTATATTCTTGAAAGATACAACTTACCAAAACTGACATGTAAAGAAATGGGAAACTAAAATAGTACAACCTCAAATTAAGAAAAAAAAATTAAACATAATTAAACCATTTTCCAGAAAGAAAACTACAAGACCAGTAGCTTCACTGGTGAAATTTATCATATATTTAAGGGAAAAATATCAACAAGCTTTCTTAAATATTCCAGAAAATGGAGGAACAACCTGCCAACTCAGTTTATGAGGCCAATACTATACTGATATCAACAACTGAAAAAGACAGATAGATGGATATCCAAAGAACAATATCCATCATAAACGTAGGTGACAAAAGTCTTTGAAAACTATTAACATATCAAATCCAGATCACAGAATTAGTAGATGAGGATATTAACATAGCTATTTTAAATACTAGGGTCCAAGAAGGCAGAGGAAAGCTAGACCATGATGAGAGAAAGGCAAGATATTAAAAAGTATTCAATATTTCTAGAAATGAAACTTCCAGTACTGCGAATGGAAAATTCACAGAATGGAATGAACTGCCAATCTAATAATGCAGGAAAAAGCCCAATGACAGCAACAGAAATGTTCTACACTGAAGCACAAAATACGGAGGAAAAAATCACTGAAATTAGGTTAACAGAGGATCAGTGAAATGTGGGACAATATTAACTGACTAAACTCATCTAAATGGAGTCCCAGAGGGAAAGGAAAGAGGGAGTGGACAGAAAAAGAACTGTCAAAATCCTACATCTATTCATTATAAAAATTCGTGGCAAATCAGAATTTGAAAAAAATTCCTCAACCTGATAATGGTCATATATAACAATCCTACAGGTAACATTATATGTAATAGTGACAGTATGAATGCTTTCCCTTAAGATCTTATCTTCATTTCTATTTAAAATCATAATGATGTTTCAAGCCAGTAAAATAAGGGAAGAAAAATAAAAGCATGAGATAGTTTAAATATTCATAGATGATATGGCTATGTAAACATAAATTGATAAGAAAATCTACCAAAACTATCCATATGCAAAGTAGTATATAAATTTAGCAATATCATAGACTATTAGTTTAGCTGACAAAAATTGGTTGTATACCTTTAACAAATGGGGAGCAAAATTGAATATAATTATCATTTAAAATAGTTTTATCAATCAAAAACTATTTAGAAATCAGTTTACCAAAATATGTGAAAACTTTCCATCAAAAACTACAATGTTCTCTTCAGAAAAATTTTAAAAGACCTAAATATTTCATGAGTATATCATATTTATAAATCATATGATTAAGATTATATTATCATTCTAACATTTACTTCTAATTTGAGCTATCTCTATATCTGTGTCTCTCTCTATGTAATATCAATCAAAATCCCAGCAAGAACTGTTGTAAAAATTAACAATGGATTCCATAAATATGTAAAGGGTCAGGAATAAACAAAAATATATATTTTTTTACTATTAAAAAAGTTTTAGAGGACTAATACAAACTTTCAAACATTACAGTAATTAAGACAGTAAAGCACTGGCAGAAAGAGATACAGATCAATCAACGGAACTAAATAAAGACCATAGGTAACCAAAACTTATACAGGTGATTCATTGTCACCTACAAAGCCACCAAAGTAAATCTGTGAGGTGAGGAAAATCTTTCCAACAAATGGTGCTAGTACTCGAACAACTGGGCATCCACAGAAGATGGATGGGGGTAACCTTGACATTTACCACACTGCATACATAAAAAGTATTCTAGATTAATCATATCCTTAAATATAAAAGCTAAAATTCTAGAAAAATAAGTAGAAGAATATCTCTGTGACCTGGGGATATGCAATTTTTTAGATTAAGACATTAAAAACACTAACCATTAAAAAATAAATGTATATATTAGACTTTTTCAAAAGTAAAACTTTTGTCTGTTGTAAGTCAATATAAGGGAAATCAGTAGGTAACTCATAGATTGAGAAAATAATCACAGAACATATTTACAAAGGACTTGTATCTACAATATGTAAAGCATTCCTACACTAAGTTATAAATAAAAACAAACAATGCAGTTAAACATGAGCAAAATATTTGTCCCTATCAGTATGACATAGAAATGGCCAATAAACACATGAAAAAGGACACATCACCGATCTTTAGGGAAATGCTAATGAAACCCAGAACATGATACCACTACACACCTCTCAGAAAGTTTTGTTTGTTTGTTTGTTTGTTTTTTTAAGTAAAGCAACACCAAATGTTCAGGAAACATTTCTCTAGTTTGCTGGTAAAAGTGTAAAAGTTACAAAGTGTGGAAAGTATGCTTAGCCACATGCCCCTGCAATGCCAATCCTAAGTGTTTATCCAAAAGAAATAAAGATATTTACTGAGACAAATATGAGCTCACGGAAACATCTAGACAACACAAATCAGCTCTGTTACAGTTCTTAAAATTCACTGCTTAATGACTCTCTTCTGAATAAGACCGGCATTATGGCTGTAGGTACATCCCATTCAAGTGATTTCCCTGAATGGGCTTATCTAATTATTCAAGCACCACCCCTGTTTACTTAGAAGTCAGAAAGTGCTAAGAAATTGGGCTCCAGTCAAGGCACTCCTGGCTTTTTAGACACCTGCCTTCTAATATCTTATGGACTCCATTATACACATAAAGGGCTGGAAGAAACATTCTTCATTTCATGAGAGCTAGTCATTTATCCCTTATTTCCAAGTAGGGGAGGACACCACAAAGAAGAATAGGAAGCTACTATATCCGCAGAGCAGTGGGGATATTATCCATGGTGTATTGAAATACACTGTAAAATCCCTACACATGTGTACACACACACACACACACACACACACACACACACACATTTGAGAGCTTTATCAGCTGTCTCCCCAGCATCCATTCCACTCCAAAGGTTTTGACTAAGCACCATAGTATTCACCAATCTCCTTGCCAGTAATTGTTTAGAAATTGTTATATATCTCAATAATATGAGATACTTAAAAAGACTACTAGGGCTTCTGGAAATGGAGTCGTCATTCCAAAGAAAGAGATACAGGAAGAGGAACCCACGTGTGACATCTGGACATGCGGCAATCATTCTAGAATAGTGACCATGAAACTCAAACTAAACAGGCAGAAAGGGGAGGTGGAAAGAGCCTTGAGCCTCAAATGCATTGTTGCACTATGAACTGTGTTAAAATTAGCACTCTTGCCACCTCTGGCTTTGCTGTCGTAGAGGTGATTAATTTCCTTATCTTCTAAGCTTGTTTGAGTCACGTTTTTCTGTTGCTTGTCACTGAAGGCATCCTAAGATGTGCACAAATACAAAGAGACAACAGTTTAAATACCAGCTACCTTCTGAATTGGTGGGATTTTGCAAGCTAGCACCATGTCTGAGCCACGTCTTTATCTGATCCTCACTTATCTTTTCATACAATTGAAGGGCAAAGTGGTACAACAAAAAAGGACAGGAACTTTGAATGACAAAAATCTGTTGTGGGCACACATAAAATACTTTGTGTGACCTTGGAAAATTATCTTGATGAATTCCGGTCATTCCTTTTGGAAACATTTGTGGAATATCTACAGAGATTAATGGCATAATGACGTAAGGTATTTACACAAGGTCTGGCAAAGAATAGGTATTTGAATTGAGTTGGCTGCTATTACCATGAGAAAAATCATCTCGATGGTCAGGCAGCAGACTCATAAATAGCCTGATTATAAACTGGGACCTCTCTGCTCATTTTTGTGGGCAGGAGTAGAATGCTTGATAGAATAGATGGGGTTAGACATACACACTAAGCCAAGCAAGCAGAAGTAGAATCAAACAGTAACAACAGCAATAATAATGACAACCACCACCTTCCAGATGTGAGGATCGGAGCTGTGTGTCAGCACTAACCTCGCTTCACAGAAGAGAAAATTAAGACCTCAAGTCGTCACAGAGTTTAGCCAAGATCGCACAGTAACAAGAGGCAGAATTACCCCTCACCTCAAAGTTCTATGGCTGCAAACCCCTTGTTCAAAACCTAATGTAGCTCACTGGTTTTGTGTTTATGTGTGTGTGTGTTTGATGTGAGGCTAACCCTAGTCAAGATGCTCAGCAGTGGAAAACTCCATCAACTACTTTTGATATCATCACGCAAATCCTCCTTCCATAAAGATAACTTAGGCAAACAAAATAAACATAGCAAAAAAGACTTTCCATCTGATCTCAGCTGACTAGAAATACTCAGCAGGTAGCCATCAAAGGTATACTATTCCAGAACAACTTCTACCGACATGTAAAAATACCAAAATAAAGGTTCTTTTCTCTCCAGCTATGTGTGTGCATGTACACGTGTGCACATGGGTTTCCTTGCTCTCACACACATATGCACATATACAGTACCCAAAACAACCTTGCGAGAGTGGCAGTCTTTTCAGATCTGATGTGGAATTTATGGGTCACACTTCAATTTCCATAAAAAATGCAGCACATCATATGATTGCATTGTATAAACCTGTATCAGTTCAAGAAACAGCAAGAAGGCCTTCAATCACAGTGTACACTGGAGAGGTGCATTTCAGTGTCAAGGAGGAATTATTATTAAGCTTGAGAGTTCAGCAGTGTCGGTTTCTTCACTAAAGAACTCTTCTGCTCAGCTACTGGTGAGTTGAGAGTCTTCTAATCACAAAGATTACCTAATATAGGCACAGAGGGCTTTTTTTTTTTTTTCCTGAGGGGGGAAGAATGAACTCCCGTTGACCCATTTAATCACTTGGGTCAAATCAGAACTATTGTCAGAGTGGCTTCGAGCCTTCATTATTTTTAAAATCTATGCCGAGAAGAAAGTTTAAGCTTCCAATAATCAGACCTCGTTATAGATTTTCCCCAGCAAATGTTCACCAAGAAAGAACTATCGGAGAGTTTTCTTGTAAAGTGTGCAATTGAGGATGATGATAGAGGATTCAGTAGGGGAACTGAACTGCTTTCTTCAATGCATCATCTGCTTTAACTCTTGGTTGTGGCAAAATTGAAACAACCTCCTTCTCTGACTTCAGAAAGCAGAGTCTGTTAATTCCCTGACTCACTATGCTCTAGAAATGTGATTTGAGTTTCTTGCACTGGAGAAATTTATTCATTCAAGCACTCATTCATTTATTCATTCCTTCATAAGAACCAGCTAGAAATCATACATACCGTTGTTTAGTCCACTAACTATAAATACGAAAAAGAGACAATTTTGGGAAGTTGTAAAGGGGATTGCTTCTGGGTCAGGGACAGCATGTGGGTTGCAATAACTTCCTATTAAAGACATTCATTCATTGTTTGCAAGAACAGAAATACTACATTAAGGTAGCTAGTATTACATAACACCTCTATGGAGATCTAAAAATGTTAAAATGAAGTTGCTCGTTTCCTCTTAAGCTGTGTGTGTGTGTGTGTGTGTACACGCACGTGCAAAGGGATTTCCTTGCACTCAGGCTCACGTGAATGCTTTCATTATTCAAAGCAGTAAACAAAGTACTTTAATTTTTAAAAAATTTATAAATTTAAATTTATAATTTACATAATATTAAATAATATAAAATTTAAAATTTTATAAAATTTAATAATTTTAATTTATTTAAATGAAATAAACATTTGAAGAGGGAACTTCCAAAATCTCTATGTTAAAAAAGATAATGTCTGTAGCAGGGCAGAGGACAGTGAATGTTAGTAAGAATTTCCCACCTTGGCATCCCTTCCTGTCTTACCTCTTTCCATCTACTCCTTCTGTCCATCTTCACTGCCATTTCTTTCTTTGGATTTGATTTATGCTCTGGATGTGGTTAAAAAGAAAAAATAAAAACCTCTTCTCTAATTCCTGAAAGGAGAAGCACACAAGCCCCTGGCTTCTCTGAAACTATTCCCATCATGGCTTTGAGTGGAATTGGTCTGGTGAGAAAGGACACAGTATAGAGCCTTACTCATCTGGCTGGCTAATTCAACCCAGAACCAGTTCCTCTGCTGGAAATCAATCAGCTGTGGCCCCAGTGCTCATGAAACTCACCACCTAAAGAAGGAGACAGACATGAAAATGGCAGGAAATATTTCAACAGTGGTCACTATGTGCTGGGCTTTATTCTAAGCACTTTACGTACCTTAAAGTCATATACTCTTGATGTCAGTCCAAAGAGCTAGTGACACCACCACCCTCGTGGTAGAGGAGACAATGTAGGAGAGAATACGGAGGCAAGCGGAGTTTGGATATCTCCAACGTCATGCGACTAGTAAGCGAGGCAGATGCGAGGTCACCTGGCGCCCCTGGCCCCGAGACCGCTCCTGGACACCGGGCGGGTGTGCCTTGTCGCCTCTTCCAGTGTGAAAGTAACAAGTGCCTCCCGACTCCCCCGCCAGCAAAACAAAGAACGGCCAAGTTCTCGCTCTGCTCAACATCCTTGAGCTTTGTTTTCCTCCTTTCTCCACCCTGGTGAGGGGGCTTCATTATGTCAGTCAATTGATTCTCTTAAGTAAGTACATTTTCTCTTCTTCAGTCTGGTTGGTGTATCCTCTGAGTTGGCATCACTATAGTCCAGGGAACTTTCTGGCAGAGACAACCTGTCCAGAAAGGTGTGTGGTAGGGGGAGAGGCTGAGATACCTCTCTCTCTACCTCCACCTCAGTGTGTCAAGATACACAGTCTTTGACAACGTAAAACGGACAGAAGACACTCCGCAGTGCCTGGCGCTTAGTGCTGGCTCAGCCGTAAACCTGTCCATCAACAAGCTGGTTCACTCAGGGATTTACTTTCTCACCTGAACTGCCATTTACACTCAGGCTTTCCAGGAAGGAATTCTGGCATACAAGTGCCGTGTTTTAACATCTGTGTGATGTTAACATAAGCTTCATAACTTTTCTTGTTCCTTTGCTACCTTTTTTTCCCCCCAAAGAAGGAACTTTCATGAGCATTTTGCTAGCAGAAAATGGCATGTAGGTCTTCCCACTGATAGGCTGAGAATGTTGCTCTGGACGTTCCCTTGGACATTTCAAGGCAGCTTCTAAGAAGTTACAGAGGTTTGTGGTTTAGTGGGAAAAGCTTGGTTGCCTGTAGCTCTTAGGGACTTAGTGATTTAGTGAAGGATAAGAGCAGGGTTGAAACGTGTATAGGACGAGATGGGAAGGTCTCTGTCATCCTGTGAGTAGCAGTGCGGGGAATTACAGAAACATACAGAGTTGGGTCTTGACCAGGATGTGGCGACAGGAAGGGGCAGAAGTGCACAGGCTGCAAAAAATAAATATATACGAATGTCCCAAGGCTGAGTTCCTCAAAATGTGAACGGTGGACTACCTAGAGCAAAGTAATCCAGGAATTCTGGAAATGCAAATTGTTAGGTCTACATCAACCTAATGGGTTCGGGTACCTGGGGGTGGGCCAAGGAATTTAAATTTGCCCCAAGTTCCCTAGGCGATTTTTCTATATAATGAAGTTAGGGATCATCGGTAAAATGAGAAAGAAATGGAAGGAAGTAAAGAAATGCAGTTCTAGGATGTCAGTGAGCTAAGAACATCTTATCATCTGATCAGCCTCAGATCACCATGACATAATTACTGATCACCCCCACTTTTATTGAGAAATCCAAGTCACAGAGAGACTAAGAGACTTGTCAAAGGTCACAGAATTGACCAGTGGTAGAGGGAGGATTTAAACTCAGGCAGTCTGACACTAGTCCCTGTTCTCCTAACCAGAACGGTAAACCTTAGAGGTAAATGTATATAATTCAACTTAACACATTGTGACTGAGTAAGCATCGTGTGTGAAAACACCAGGAGTTGATTTTTGTTTGTTTGGGTAGGGGGCAGTAAAAAATACTAATAATGCAAAACCTAAACATCGAACCTGGGGTAGTAACTCTCATGTACAAAAGGACCTCCAGTACTATGATAAATAAAGCGCTTTATAAGAAAAATTAACTCCCCAGTGACAGAATCTCACTTTGTTTTCCCAGTTTTAGAGCATTAGTGCTAATAAGATAGGTTGAGGTTTCAATTTCATCAACTGGGAAATGGAGAAGTGATGCAACTCCCCTCGTTACTGATACCTGAGGTCTGGGATGGTGAGTCTTCCACTGGGCACTGAGTTAGGTGCTTGGATGCAAATTTTGAGGCAAGTCACTTAACATCCTTAAAACTCCATTTTCTTATTTGTAAAAACAAAACGAAAATAACTACGTACCTGCCTACCTATGAAAGGACTGTCGTAAGTATCAGCATGTGTTAATGCACATAAAGGCAACAACAACTTCCACAAGCTAGTGTGTAATCCAGAGGGACGGTGTTACTAGACAGCAAATTCCTCGAGAACAATGGTGAAGACTAATGTGGTGTCTTACCCAGCACCTCACTCAATGCCAGCAAGACATTTAGTAAGTATTTGCTACAGAAATGAGATTAACTTAGCATCTGAGTCTCTTTAATAGATACATGAATAATCAAATGTGTAAGCAATAAATGACATTCATAAACTTTTTTTTTTCTGAAGTGTTCCTCACCCACCTTCCAGAGAAAGCTGTAGAGCTATTTAAAGTGAGAAAGTCAGTGTTTATTATCTTGCTGTGAAAATCAAAAGTGCTGTATTTTTTCAGTTTTTCTATATACTGTACGTTAATGAAAAAAATAACCACCTTACCTTGAGGCCCATCTCCCCAGTCCCATAAAATTTCCTAACTTTTGGCCCTGCTTTAAACTGGTAATCTCTAGCACTGCATAATAGACATGCCCCTCAAAAATGCTTGTTTAATAATAGTAGTAAAGAAAGGGAAAACAACTCTAACAAAGAAAAAAAAATGCCAGCGCAGCAACAAGAAACTGTTTGCAAAACTTGTATCCAATTTCTACACACACATACATACATGCACATACTCTGTTCTTTCATTATAATTTGAAGTTTTCTCAAGATTTTCTTCTGCTTTACAAAGGAAAGCTCAGTGATCTGACAAAGTGATATGACAAGTATCTGCCCTGTAAAATTGTTTGAAAGGGAGGTCTTGCTTTGAGGGCCAAGTTCTGGACCAGAAGCCACAAGAATGCATACGTGGCTCATCCCTTCCAAGGGTCCACTGAGGGAATTTGACCAGTAAACTTCTCTCTGGCCCATGTATAAAGTCACAGGCATGGGTGGGTAAAAGCCAAGGCACTGAGGTCGTTAGAGATCTAGCTTTCTAGAATCATCCCACAATACACAGAAATATCTATAGGGTAGATCAATCTCTCTGTATCTACTTCTACATCTATGTTGACAGAGTGTCTGTCTGTCCTTCTGTCTGTCTGTATATCTATCTAATTTATTTGGCACATTTCCCTAAAAAAGAGGTCTGAAGTTCGGAGTGCTATAGAAGAAAGAATGTCATGGGGTTTGAAGACTCTCATGTCTGCCCATTAATTTATCTGTTTATTTAACACTCAGTGAGGAAGCCGCTGTCTGCTGAGAATACAACAGGAGGTAAAAGTCTATGAGGAGACACGCAAATCATGTCAGACAATGACATTACGATGTGATCAACAGTACCCCAGCAGCAAGCATAGGGTTTTCTGCAAACAGAGACATGGATGGCAGAACCCGGTCTGAGTGGTCAGAAAAGGCTTTAAAGAGAAAACAAGGATTATATTAAATTGAAAGGAATGGGTGAAAGTAAGCAAGTGAAGTTACAGTAATCTGATTTCAAATCACGGTTTCACCCTTTCCTGCCCGTGGGCAACACACTCAGGTCTTCTGAGCCTGAGACCTTCCTCTGTGCAAGAGTGACAGTAATGCTGCTTCAGCTGACTGGGGAGAAACTACAGGAGGAGGCAGGTTTAAAGCCCCCCCGTGGGGCCTAGCATATCCTAGGAGTATGATCCATGCTGATTTCCTCTTTTCAAACAGTGAGCATAAGGAACACGGGTTTTTTTCTTGATTAAGACAATTACTATCATTGTCCTTTTGTACATGAAATAGGATAATAGGTAATGGGGGAAATGCCTTTTCTTTTCTCTTTTTCCTCGTTTTGCTCATATCAACCTTTCTTGAGATGGAAGCGTCATAAGGAGACTTTTTACAAATGAGGCCAGATACTATTCTAAGCACTTTACATATTTTGTTCTTTAATCCATATACAAACTTTTAAAGCCTTATGGGACAGGTACTGTTGTTATCTCAATTTTCCATGTAAATGAAATGAGTCAAAGAGAGTTTAAGAAATTGCTTAATATGGCTCAGACACTAAATGATCAAACTGGAATTCAAATGCAGGTCTCCTGGCTCCAGAGTCGGTTCTTTGAATCACTGTACACCATACACAGCTATGATAGAATGGGTCCACTGTATATTATAATAACCCACAAATGGTTTCTCTAGAGTGCAAGCAGAAGGCCAAGAACAGAACGCAGTGAGCACTAGCACTGAAGTACCTGTGGAAGGAGAAAAGCCCAGAGGAGATGGAGCAGACACCAGAAGAGACAAGGAAACTTGGTTCTGCCCATGCAGAACCTCTTGCCTCTTCTTGCTTCCGAACAGAACACTGATGATATTCACGTATCCGCCCTTCTCCTCTTACATGATGTAGGGGAAACTGATCCCATCCCCAGCTCTAGAAATAAATTCCAATCATTCCAAATCACTCCAAATGGACAGAGGCATATCTCTCTATATTCTTATTGGTCCAACCTAGGTTGGCCCCATAAAACCTAAAAAAAGGACATATTACATACATTGGTAATTTCCCTCTCTGTCTCCCACTGAATGTAGATATGAAAACATTTTTGTTTGCTGAGGTTAGGAGCCACCTTGAGGCCATAATGAGTCACAAAGTTGACAATGAGAAGGACAGAACAAAGAGAATCCAAGCAGAGACAGACACCCGTTGTACCCTGGTCACCACTGGTTGTGTTCTTACCTCTGTACTTCTTATAACTTGAAAATTGCATAACAAAAAAAAAATCCTCATTATTTCAGCCACTTTAAGTTTTATACTGTTTGAGGCAAAAAAGCATAGTAATTGATATCTCTTTGGAGGCAATGCAGGAGAGGGCTTTAAAAAGGAAATATTCAACCATATTAGGCATTTCAGAAAGAGGAACTAATTTCGGAAAAGTCTCATGATACAGTTATATACACCTAATTTCTAAACTATTTGACCAGCTAGCCCATGGTGAATCTAGGAAGTGTCTAACACACGTCACTGATTGCCCAGAGTATTAAGGGAAGGAATGTGAGGTAGGAATGGAAGGACCAAGTAAACCTCGCCACTCAGTTCCTTGGAAGTTTATTCAATTACACAGATTCATGCCTGCAAATAATACTGTACTTTTGTATGTAGTCATTCTTACAAACTGCATCCCCAAAAAATAGAATCTGGCTCTGAGGATCCCATGTAATAAAGTTGGAAGGACTCTGTAATTAACCCTAGAGTAATTATCTTCACCCCAAGCAAACCACACTGGAGTTGGCATGGGGCTTAGCTGCCAAGAATCATATTACAAAAAGGTTGGAGGGAGCAATTTCTAACATTGTGCCCATGGTGTAGAAACCTTTAATGGAGCCAAATGCCAGTCATTCTCAGAGCTATGCAGAGATTAAGGTAAGTGAAAACCTCCAAAGCTCTATTTTAAGCACCAGTTTCCGTCTTTAGCCTTACCTGAATATTAGATGTCTGCCATCCAGCGGCATCACAAAATCAAAGGAGCTGAGAAGCTGGAGAGATCTAAGAGGTCGTGAAGACCAGCCTGCTTCCCAACATGAGATTCCTTTTAACACACCCCTGACAGGCAACTGAATAATTTCTACTTAGGTGCCTTCTGGGAGCCGATGGTGGAGAATCAAAAATACAGGCTTGGAGCTAAACAGACTTGGGTTAACATTCATCTCTGACACTTAATAGTTGTCATCTAACAAAATCTGAGTATTAGTCTCCCTATTTAAGATGATTAAAACAAGATTTTATTCTACAACCTTGTTTTGGGAGAATAATTTGTTTTGAGAAAGGGAATACTAGTTTACTGTTTTGTCCCCTTTTGTTGTCAGAAACTCAGAGTTTTTATGAAATTCCTGCGGATGTGAATCTGTAACTGGCCCCCCGCCACGCTTCCGCACTGATCCTCGTGTCTCCTTCCGTGGAGACCTCTTCCTCCAGCCTCGGGGAAGACAGTGGTTGAACCCTGGCCGTAAGACCTTTGACTTAAAATCAGCCTGAGACATCTACTCTTGTGAGAAGATTCTTCCTAAGATTGTTTCATTATTTTCTCCTGAAGTAGCGGAAAGGTCAGTGATCTTTGGCAAAGGAATGCACCCTCGGGGCCTTTGGCATCTAATTCTCCAATGAGAAAGTTGGATTAAGGTATTTTATGATCATAGTTTATAATATATTTGTCTTGTCATACGATTTCTGAACTCGTTATTTATTGCGCATCTCCCTCTGTATACTCAGGAGTCTGTAAATGTTTCATAAATATCGCTCTGTGGATTAAACGTAGTATTTCAGATCTGTGCTCACTGCAAGTGAGGACATAATACATAAGAAACTATCATCTGGATGCTGGACATCTATTAGAAAAGCTAACAGTTATATTAATTTTCTGAGTGGTTGTATCACATGGCCCATTTATTTCTATTTTACTAAAACCTCTAGTTTTTTTTTCCTCCCGCACCCAAGTCCTGAGTTGAAACTGCAGTTGTACTGGCTTTATAATTCCAGATATGATGTTTAGCCTCTAGGGTCCCAATTTCCCATCTGTAAAATGGGAACAATACCCGCCAAAATAATTGCTGTAGAATTAAGTAAGGTGATACACACAAAGTGCCTAAGATCCAGCATATGACAGAAGTTTGACAAGTACACTTTCCTTATGCTGCTCAACTCCTTTTTTCAGTCCTAACCACTTAAGTGGAGGTATAAGTGAGTGGCACGGTGGTAGATACTTGGGGGGTTAAGTGAGAAAGAGATCATCATTAGAAAGGATCACCATTTTATCGTCTCTGGCAATAATGCACCTTGGGGTCCAGCATCTGCTGACGGTTGTTGTCAGATGAGTATAGGGATTCCAGAATCCCCTTGGATCGTTATAATACAGCCATTAGTGTGTGACCGGCAACACGCGGGTACACCATGCTCACAGATGCACACACACACGCACACAGACACGCACCACACTCCAAATCTGAACAGCATTCGAGTCAGTGAAGGTGTAGTAGAAGCTGGCTCCTTTGTTGTTCACTGGCTTATGAAAGGAACCAGCAGTTTTCTACTTCAAGATGATGACTTCCTGAGTTTATGGGTTTAACCCTCAATTCTTCATAACAAAGTTGGAAGGATGGAAAGGCTTCTCAACAATTCTATGCATTCCGGTCTTCGTGACTGACAAGAAGGTTCATCCATGTTAGCCAGCCTTTCATTACCAGCTCCACTCTGCTAATAAACTCCACCAAAAACAGCCACCCCGACAAATTGACTTTTCCTGTGGAGAAAGTTCTTTTTCCCTTTTTCCTACTTAATTAGCTACACTTAAGGCAGGGTGACTGGGGGGAGCTAGGAACATTATTTAAAGCTCTAGAGAGGGCCTTACTGTGTCCTATGACAGCAAACCAAATCCAACCAAGTGTATCAATTGAAACTGAACAGACCATATTCTGCTAAATGTACCTTAATTGGTAGAGAATGTATGGTGTGATTTCAAAATGGCATTTTAATGATTCTGGGGAGGAAAAAAACAGTCATTTGAGCTTAAAATTTGTTCATCCACTGATTCAACAACTATTTACTGAGTAGCTACTATTCTGGGCAATTTAGCTCACTGCAATGCCATGGAGGTTTGAGTTAGAAAACTTAGATTAGGTTTCCATTTTCACCACTTTCTAGAAAGTGTTCTTTTGTAATTCACTTAAAGCATATCTCTGTAAAATAGAGAGAATCATATTGATCTCACAGGGTTAATTACAATAATAAGAGTGAATATAGCAAATTAATAGACACTCAGTAAATGGAGGAGATTGTCTTGTCGTTGCTGCTGTTGATGTTAGAAATACTGAAAAAACTTTGAGAATTTCCCAAAGAAAATTTGCTTTGAAGTTTGGAAGCCTGAGTCAACATAAACAAACTAATGCCACCCAAGGTTAATGACAAAGAGATTTACTTATTGGATCTTGAAAGTGTTGTGTATGCTTAATCTCAGATAAATAATCTTTTTATTTTTATTTGGGGGTTAACTAAAACTCCAAGATGATTTTTCCAAATAATAGAATCAACTTCATTAATAATCAAATGGTATAAAGCTTACTATTCTAGCACAGCTAAAACCAGCCTCACAGAATCACCTTACCCACACTGCTTCCTGAGCCATCACTGATACATGAATTGAGGAGGTAAAAAATGTCAGCCTCTCACTTTTTGTTTTGCAAACATACCAAAATGAAATAATCAGGGGGAATATTAGTAAATTAAATCTATCTTTATGAATGTATATTATGCTATCACTAAATTAATAATTTTTATGATTTAGAAAACCAGCTTCCTTAAAATTTAAAAAAAAATGCACTTTGTATTGGACACCACCCACCACCCATTGCTTTGTTACCTTTTCTGATTTTATTCAGCAATCTTTCTGCCTTATTTTGCAGGCAGTCAACTTTTGGACTGATTTGCTTGCGTTTATGGGTATTCTTACTGAAAGGAATTGGTTTAGAAATAGGCATGTGACATACTTCTATGCCCACACTGGGCTCCTACTCCAGCCCTTCGTGTGCCAGCAGTGCTCCCTGCTAAGACAGATACAGCCATCACCAAGGTGTTTGTGTGCCGTGGAGAAGGAGCAGAAATAGCTTGGGCCCCAGCTCTGCCTCTAGTCGGGGCAAGATCACCATTGCCCTGCACGTGCATCAGGCACCTGGAGGGAGCAAAACCAGCTCAGGACCTGGCCCTGCCTCCAGCCAGGACGGAGACCCAGAGCCAGCTCAGAGGTGTGACTCAAAGCTCTCAGGCCCCAACCAAAGGGGAGACTGCCACCACATCCTGGAGAAGCCCAACTCCCTCAAGCCCCCTGCTGCAGGACCTCAGGCCCCCGTCCTACCCCTAGTAAGGCTGCAGGTGCCACTGAGCCTAGGAGAAGCACTGGCTTCTACCTGGATGCAGGTCTAGCGCCTCCGACCCCATCCCCACCACCAAGGTGGCAGCTGCCAACATACCCCAGGAGAAGATGCAGCCTGTTCTCACTTCAGATTCAGCTCTCCCACCAAAGCCATTGGGTACATGTGGACTGTGTCAGGAGGGTCGCAAACAAGGAAGTGCCCTCAAGACTAGGACAGGCAACTAAATTAATTTCATAGTGACAAACAGAGAAAGTCAAACAAAATGAGAAGACAGAGGACTATGTTTCAAATGAAAGAACAAGATAAAATATCAGAAAATCCTAATGACACAGAGATACATAATTTATCTGATGAGGAGTTCAAAGCAACAGCAGTAAAATGGTAACTGAACTTGGGAAAAGAAGACTGAAACACAGTAAGAACATCAACAAAGTACTAGAAAATATATTTAAAAATCAGAGTTGAAGAAGACAATAACTGAAATAAAAAATAGGCTGGGAGGAATTAACAGCAGATTAGGTGATAGGGAAGGATGCATAAGTGACTTGGAAGATATAGTGGAAATCAATCAGAACAACAAAAATAAAAGACAAGTTTAAAAAAATGAGGACAGTGTTAAAGGACTCCTAGGACATCATCAGGCATACTAACACTTGCATTATAGGGGTTCCAGAAGGAGAAGAAAGAGAGAAAGGGACAGAGAACATATCTGAAGACATAATAGCTGAAAACATAACTAACCTGAGAAAGTCAACAAAAACCCAGGCCCAGGAAGCACAGAGATTCCCACACAAGATGAACTCAGAGACATACCTCAAGACATATCATAGTTAAAATGGCAAAAATTAAAGATGAACAAAAATATTTAAAGGCAGCAGAAGTAGAACAGATTCATATACAAGGGAATCTCCATACAACTCTTAGCAGATTTTTAAGCAAAGACTTTGCAGGCCAGAAGGGAGATGTATAATATATTTAAAGCGCTGAAAGTAAAAAAAAAAAAACAAAAAAACAAAAAACAAAACAAAACAACTATAACCTAGGACACTCTACCCAGCAGGGTTATCACTTACACCTGAAGGAGAGACTAAGTTTCTCAGATAAGTAGAAACGACAATAGTTCATTACTACCAAACTGACCTTACAAGAAATGTTACAGGGTTTTATAAGTTAAAAAGAAAAGGCTATAACAAGAAATAAGACAATATAGAAAGGAAAAAAATCTCATTGGTAAATGCAAATATGTAGGTAAAGACAGTAGATCAACAACTTAAGCTAGTTCAAAAGTTAAAAGAGAAGAAAATTGTACAATCAAGTATAATTTCAGTAAGTGGATAGACATGAAGATGTCAAATACAACATCAAAAACACAGAACATGGGGGAAGGGAACAAAGTATGTAGCTCTTTTAGAATGTGCTTGAACTGAAAGGATTACCAGTTTACAAGTAAATATATTTATGGGCTGACATATATGACCTTCGTGGTAACCACAAATCTAAAACCTAAAATAAATGCAAAAAAATTTAAAGAGAAAGGTACTCAAACATGATGCTAAAGAAAATCATCAAACCACAAGGGAAGACACTAAAAGTAGATGAAAATAACAGAGAAGAACTACAAAAATAACCAGAAAACAAATAACAAAATGGCAATAAGTACATACCAATCAATAATCACTGTAAATTTTTATGGACTAAATGCTCCAATCAAAAGACATAGGGTGGCTGATTGAATTTTTTAAAAAAAGGAAAAAAAAGATCCATCTGTATGTTGCCTACAAGAGACTCACTTTAGACCTAAAGGCGCACACAGACAGAAAATTAAGGGATGGAAAAATATAGTTTATGCAAATGAAACAAAAAGATAGCTGGGGTAGCAATAGTCATATAAGGCAAAGTAGACTTTAAAACAAACGTATTTGTGTTTCACACACATTTCTCATAGTAGCCCAACCACCTGAATATTTAGTGAGCTTCCCTCACACCAGAGGTGTTGCTAAAATCAGCACTCATGAGGGCAACTGGAAGTCCCAAGGGGAAAAAATACAGTAGTTACTTGGAGTTTATATGAATAAGCAACTGAGTTGAGCAGGGACCAGGCCCTCTTTTGTACAAGAGGACCTCCTATTTTTAACCAGCATTCCTCCCCTTCCCCCTTCTGGGCAACACTGACTGAGATGCCGTGAAAATACTGACACATGAGAGCAGCTTTCAGTGGGAGAAAGGGAGGAACACCTGACTGCCTCCTGGAAAAGGTGACAGGTGGAAGGACACCTGTGAGCGCCCCCTCCCGGTCACTGAACAAACACAGCCAGCTCACACGGAGATGCTCAAGTGCCTTAAAAAGATGTGGCTCGGGTGTGGCAACCTCTCTCTGGAACTTCTCCAGGACACTCCCATTTGCTCTCAGACATTTCAATTTCATTATTGTTACTATTAGTAGCAGTATAGAGCCATAGAGGGTATTCTAGTAAAAGGAAGGGGAGAAAACACCAACAGAAAAATAATCGTGGACATTCTGTTGAATGTACTTCCCTACTTTTTCTAGAAATATTTTAAACAGAATGCTGTTCATTTGCTATTTTTCATTCATTATATCACGGACATCTCTTTATTCCAAATCATAGTATCCGTGCAGCACTACCCTTTTATGGTTGTGGTGTAGTCATAGAATGGAAAATGAACTCTCCACGGATGGTATTTCTGATTGGTTCCTTAATTCTCCTGTTTGGCTCTGTCCTCCATTCCTTCCTCTCTTCCATTCATCCTTCCTCCTTCTCTCTCTTCAATAGAAACTGACTGATTGCCTTTCCAGTCCCATGAACTAGAAATCCTTGAAGAGGGGCGCAGTAAGAAAGGCAAGGGCCCGGAGACTGACAGATGATCTAAACTGCAACTCTCGCACTCACGCCTTGTGTAGCAAGACCGACATTTGTCTTTCCCATGATGGACACACACTTTGGACAAACTAACTTGCCTTCCTTTGGCATTCTTCACCAAAGTGGGGCTTCTACTTTAACTCTCCAAGCCCACTTGCAAGCACCTCCCAGTGGCTTCTCCCGTCCTTCTCATCTTTCCATCCCACTTTTCCCCCTTTATTTTTTAAATTTATCCTCTTCCTTACCCAGATCCTTTCTCTCATCCTGCAAAGATATGCTTTGAAAAACAATTTTTATTTTCTATGATGGGATGGATTCCATGAGCAGGAATTTTTAAGAGTCTATAACTACTTGAGCTCTATATCTGTTCTTATTAATAAAGATCTTCAAACTTTTGAATTTGCATATTTTCATCCAAAATACATGGTTTATCATCATCTTGTGGGGGAGCATGTGCCATCCATTTCACAACTTGACCTCTTCTCCAGCAGTTAGTGACCCTCCTGTTTCACTTTACATATCGTCTTGATGCAACAGAGAGGCTACATAACATGGCGATTTTCAGAAGTATGATAAAATATAGATACACGTACATCCCAAGACATTAAACTGTTCAATATGCAATGCATGTGCCAGGAATGTTGTTCTGTTTTGCAATACTACAAAACCTGCATAATTTTATCATGACTGAAACTAAAAACAAAGGGAAGATTGCTAAAAACAAAGATCAGATTGTGCACCCACCTGATTCTTCTTGACCCTCTAAATTGTCTCTTATTCACTGGATTGTCACTAAACTCTCCCCTTTCATATATTCGCTTAAAAAAAGAAAGAAAAATAGTATAATTTGCAAAATTAGCAACAGGAAACGAATTAAATCAGGAAGCAAACAGACTGGTCTCTAGTCTTAGGGTGCATCCCTAACCCATCTGTATTCTGAAGGAGTCTCTTTATACCCATCTTGGGATTTGTACCTTCCTCATCTGTGCATTAGGATGTATTTTCTACAAGGGGGAGGAGGGTGTAGGATTTATAAGGGGGGGGTAGAAAATTGCTAAGGGTTACTGTTACTGATTCACGTTTTTGCTAAAAGCCTGATTAAATATCAAAAGAAAAGTTCCACTGCTGGAGAAAAATAAAAGCAATTAATGAGAAGCAACAGAATTGGAGCCAAGTGTTCCTATGTGTAATTTATCAGCTTCCCAGGAGTGATATACATGTACCTAATCTCTATCTCCATCTCTGCCTATCTATCTAGACGTTCAGATGGGTATCTAGATAGGTAGGTAGAGATATATACAGACATAGATGTTTAGCAGCAAAATTCATAACCTTTTACTGTAAAACATCATAATTATAGATATGCACTGCTCAAACTCCAGGGGCTAACAATTTCTAAATGATTGCTATTGTTAGACATTTCCTGTGCATTCATAGCACAAGTGCAGTGCACTATATAATGAAAAACTCACCCTGCCTTCAAAGAGCTTACAGACATCACCAGCGCCCATTCATAGATTTATTGTTCTGGATTTTCTCTACACTAGAACAGTTGTTTCTTTTTTCCTTTTTCTTTTAATTGAGAGGAAGATCAATCCTAAAGCCACATGGTAAGTTAGAACAAACTTTGCCTTTGGAATCAAGGATTTCTAAAACCAAGTCCACTGTTGAAAACTGTTCTCTTGTTGAAATTAACAATGAGAGGTCTAGAAGGGAAGTCGGAGATGGATCCTGCCTGCATTTTGTCACTTTAAATTCTAACCCATCTAAAGGTCAAAGACAAAGATTGATTATTGCAGCCTGTGACCCTGTCTGGCTACAGTGACAGAGGATGTCAGACAACTCTAGATTCACATCTTACTTCCACTACCTACTAGTGACCTCACCCCTCTGAGCCCTAAGCCAGTGTCCAGTGGTTCTCAAAAGCCTCTGATCTCTAGCAATAGCAAGCCCTATACTCTTTTAAGAAATGTAAATTTGTTTCAGGCCTACTGAATCAGAAATTCTGGCTGTGTGGCCCAGCAACCTGTCCTCTGAGTGACTGTAATTCTTGCAAAAGGTTGAGTTCCAAAGATCTATGGTTACAAGCAGTGATTATACACTGGGGCCACACCACAACGCTCACCTGGAGAGCCACTGATTCAACAAGCATTCTGAGTTCTTGTCACTGACATATCGTCATATGCTAGACACACAGAGTGCAGGGTATAGCCATAAGAATAAGACAAAAAATGCTTGCACTTCAGTTGAGGGGATCAGATCACTAAGCAGGAAGTTTGACCCCAAACCCGTATCAATTTAATAAAAATATATAACTCTTAATTTCACATTAAGAACACGACAAAAGTGTCCAGAGAGGAGGTACAACTCTGCGGGGTGTTGTTACCAGACAATTCCTCCTGAAGGAGGAAAACAAGGGGGGTTAGAAACAGACAGATGTGGAGTTGCATCCTAGGCCTGCCGTGAAGGGGCCAAGTAACCCTAAAAGTTACATTGCCCTGCTTCTCAGGTTCCTCATATAATACACGGATGATACAGGGACGATAACGAGGGTGATGATAGTGACAGAGATGATGAACACCATTTCATGGTATTTTTGGATTTAAGAACAAAAGATGCACACAATGTTTTGGAAGAAGTCTGACACCGTCCAGTGCCTTCAAATTCCTTTTGTTCACTCCCTTTGTACCATAATTACTTCCACCTATTCTCAATTATTCCTTGCCATGAACTGTTGAAAGAACTTCTCTCACACCCTCTCAAGTAATCCTTACCACCTCCATGAGGCTGATATGTCATCCCAATTTTAGAGATGATTTGTCCATGAAAAATAGAGGGAGGGAGGGAGAGAGAGAGAAGAAAGAGGGAAAGAAAGGAAAAAGCCTTACATGTGTAATAATCTTATAATGGGAGGTTAGTATTCCCTGACATCCTTTGTTAGGTACTGCTGATACCTGACTCCTTTATATGCAGAACTCAGCATAATAACCAGCATGCGGTAGGCTTTCCGTATAAATCTGTATCAATAAAAGGCAAAGAAATGGAAACCAAATACAATTCTTTTGATATTGCAACTGATTTTTTAGAGTAGGAAAAAAAGATTACTTAACAAGAGTGTAGAATGGCACATTAATGATCTGCAGAAAGAGTTTGCTAAAAAGCAATGATTAAATTAATTCTTGTGCAGCACTGTGACCCATACCTGCAAAAGTATAGCCGTATGATCAGTTCATGCTTCAGTAAGGCATATCTGGAAAAGTAAGAGTGAGGGTAAAGGTGCCGGGGGACTAATAATCACATTTGTAAAGAAATGTATAGTTGCAAAACAATTTTTATAAACTATTTTATGTAACCTCTTCCTCTACCTTATGAGATAAACAGAGATGCATCCCCTGTTTTAAAGAGAATGGGGAAGGCTGAAAAGCTTTCATTCTCTCTGATTGTGGAAGGAGGACTCTGACCACATTTGCAGTCCTGTGACCTTTCTTTTATGGTCTGTCATCCCCTGGCCTATAAGAGACTTGGCCCCAGTGCATCTGCTCCACATTCTCCTTTCTTATCTCTGAATCTATCCTGTGAGCCTTTGTCAACTGCTCATTACGTTCTAGCGTCACTGGGCTCCCATCCCCTATTCTACCACACAGCAACCCTACCAAACAGAAATGAGTACAAAAGATTGATCATTCTACTCTCTGCTCTTCTGCTGGGGTGAAGGGATTAGAGAGAAAAGGAAGGGAGTAAGAAATAGGTGATTCTTAGGTAACGAAAAATAGGAGGAGAGTCAAAGTAGAGACTTAACAATCCTGTAGAAGTGCGAATACTAACTGCTATATATAAAATAGATAAAAACTAAATTTCTGCTGTTTAGCACAAGGAACTATATTCAATATTTTGTAGTAACCTATAATGAAAAAGAATATGAAAGCATATATGCTGTACACCAGAAACTGACACATTATAACTGACTATACTTCAATTAAAAAAAAAAATTCTGCAGAAATCTTTTGCAAGTTTCTCCATTTTGTGGAAGGTTATTTCTATTTTTCCCCCTTTGGATGAATTGATCTAAATGTTCCGAAGAATTTTAAGTGAGAGTGTTATTTTTCTTTTATTCAAAGATTTTTTTCCTTAATATTATTTGTTAATGAAAAAAATGATGATGATAATAATACAACTTTATATTTAGAGTCCTTCATAACAACATGAGAACAAACCAAGGTTGAGAGTAAAGGAATGACTTCTTCAAGTTCACTTAGCTTAAAAAAAGAGCACAGCTGGATCCGGAAACACCATATTCTTTCCATTATCATATCCTGTGCTTGGCACACAGGAATGCTGTCATTATAATCCCTTTAGACCAAATTAATCTATCTTCAAATAGATGTGATTTATATAAATCATATATAAAATTGCCACAAGGCAACTCCTGCCACCCTAGATTCAGTTGAACAGGTGAGACAAACGTGCCATTTTATAGCATGGAACAAGCGATTTCCTACCACGAACGAAGCTGACATCAATTTCAAAGAAACAAAAGCAAAGAAGAAACAAATCAGGTTAGCCTGACTGTTTACAAAGTGAGAATTAGAACCACAACCAGATGTCTGCAAACTGCGTTTGTGTCAGAAGACGCTGGTTTGCAGTATTTCCTCAAGCTTGCTTTCAATTATGAGCTGATAATGACTACTACTTGGAAATAGTGTTTTATTTTCAAGTATATTTTGCCTCAAAGACCTACTCAGGTTCTCCAGGAGGCCTGTTAATAAGAAACATTCCCTGCTGCATCCTCAGGAAGGTGGGATGATGTCATGAAATGGGCTTTGGAGTTGGGCAGAATCAGTTTCAAATTCCAGCTCTGACACTTCAGTTTTGTTACCTTGGGCATACTGTAGAAAATGGACATCAAGACACTGGCTCCATAGAGTTTCATGAGAAGTTCAAATAAAAATGTTTCTTCCAGTGGCTGAAATTATATTTTTAAAAAATCAGTAATAATATTTATTTTATGCTTTATATGCTTACTATCTGACCCTACCTCATAGAAGGTATTCAAGAAGTATTTGAGAATTGCAGGGATTCAGCAGTTTGTCTTAAATGAGGTAAGTCAAATACACATTTTGGAAAGTCCTGGTGTTGGACTGAATGACTGAGATGGCAAGTCCCAGCCAGAAGATAGTGGAATCTCTCACGGTCGATTTTCACCCCTGTTGTTGAGTGCTATGGCTGATCTTTACTGCTGTATAATCCTAAGGGAGATACAGTATTTACTTTACCATCTGTAATAAGATGGGGATAAGATAACAGGCCATGGTCTTTCTCCCATACAAGATTGTGATGAGGCTGAATTCACATATCATATGTGGAAATGTTTATAAACTGTAAAGTGCTATTCTAGCAGAGAGAAACACCATTGTTACTATCATGACTTGTCCTGATGGTTCATGGTGTTTGTGAATCATAGATCAGCTATGTGGCTGTGAACATGGATCCCACAACAATATTTTTACAGCAAATAAACAAACAAACAAAAAAAGCAGAGGATAAATTTGCTTGAGATCATCATGCAAAGACCACCTAAGGGTTTTTCTGGTGATTGTTATTTGATGGCTGTTTTCTCCCCCCTGGAAAGTTGTTAACTCCCTAGGTTTATATTATTTTCTTCATCCAGGATCAGGGATGATACAGTGAGAAAACAAATCCAATCTCACTATATTTCTGATGTGTTCAAACATAAGCGTATTTTGTGCCAATTTGTTCTTATGAGATTTTGGCACTGTTTCTTGGCTCTGGGAAGGGAAGAAATACTTGGGGTCTTATTTTCATGTTTGTCATTTTATTTGCATGTTGAAATTTGCATCCAAACTTTTTAATCTCACTGAATGGGAGGAAAATATCCTGGACAAGTGGCCACAACATTAATCATATTTCTATTAAAGCACAGTCAAACTCAGTTTATTTTCATAACCATGTACTGAGTATCAACTCTGCCTCACACTGGGTTGGCAGATAAAGATAAGAAACAGCATGGCTCCCTGCTCTCAGGAGTTCAGTGGCTAGTCTGGGAGACAAATGCTTATTTACAATTCAGTGTGATGAATCCTCTGATACAGGTGTGCACAGCAGGACAGGGATGCTCAGAGGATGGCCACTCAGAGTGAGGAGGCCGAAAAAGACAAGGGAGACTCCCTGAAGGAGCTTACAGGCTTAAGTATCAGAAAATTAAAAAAAAAAATACAAACAAGGCAAATTCTCAAAATTACTAGCTGGTTGTATTCCAGAAAGCAATTCCATCTTTATCTTCCTCATTGTTTTATACCTTGATTGACTTAATACTAATTCTCTTGCATTTGTTTCAAGGGTGAAAAGTACTTTATTTATCAGCTGATCTATTAGAAAAATCTCAGGAGGCAAAGCTGAGATTTGATTTTGGAAGATGGCTGATTATATATTCTTAAAGCTGTTGTAGAGAGATTGGCAATGATGTTTCAGCTCCAAGTAAAATAACTAGCTCCTTTCCCTGTATTCAAAAACAGCAAATTTCTCCTTAAGAAATCATCCTAAATGTGGCATCTTTATCAAGGTATCACGTACCACATGCCGAAAGCAAACACTGCCATGGTCTGCTGCACCACTCTACTGTTTTTTGAAAGTCATATATTTTTCCCTTATCTTGGAACCAAAAAAAACAAAAAAACAAAAAAAACAAAAAAAAACCCTCCAACTCTCTAATTTATAATTTAAGAAGTTTTGTTAGATCAAAGGGAGAGAAAGAATGAACAGAAGCAAAGAGTGTAAAAAGCTTTAGTATTTGAGTGATCAGACCATATTTGGAGCAGCCTTTCTCTCTGCTGCTGCACAGCATAAGCAGAAAAAAGACCAGAGAGTGATTTGCTCAAGGTTGTTCAATGTGAGTCAGAAAAGATTGGGTATTTGAATGCAAGGCAGAATTGACATCTTTCTCCCCTAAAAAGGTATTTTTGTATGTGATTGGTTTCAATCCCAAAAAGTAAACACAATCATATTTCATACATTTCAAGCAGCAAACAAGGCGTCTTTGCTTTTCTTAAGGGGAGGAATGTTGGGAGGCTTCAGGGGGAGATTTATTTACTATGTAACAAAAATACACACATGTCACTCAGCAGGGGAATGGGGGAGATCGGTATGGCCTCCTTGGGACCAATATGGAGAGCGGGGAGATAGGACTGGGTAGGGGCAGGAGTGGGCAGAGGCGGTGAAGCAGCAGGGACGGGGTAGCAGGAATTGCTACTGCTTCCTGCACCCTCCTAATCACTTTTATATGTCGCACCTCTGCAGGCCTTTCAGCTCCTCCTCACCACCCCCTCAACCAGCTCCAGAAAATCCTATCTTCACTCCTCACATCTCAACCATGGGCAAGGCAAGGCAACGCAACCTCTTGGTTAAGAGCTCAGTATGCAGTTAAATGGCATTGCATTCAAATCCAAAAGTTGTTAGCCACCAGCAGAGGGACTTTTAGCAAGTTAATTTACCTCTCTGAGCCTCAGGCTTTCCCAACTTAAAAAAAGAAAAAAAAATTAGGGAATAATAGTGTCTGCTGCAGAAGTGGCTACAGAACCCAATGAAAGCATCCATGTGCTCAGTGCACTGCCTGACAACGAGCGTTATCATTTTCATGGCATTATGTTGCATAGATCCTTTTCATTTGCTTGTTTTCACCTAAAGAATGTTGGCCCCCTTAGAACAGCCATAAGTAAAACATGAGCTTCCTCTGAAGCCTGTCCAGTAGGTTTTGTTACTAAATTCCAGTTCCCTCTCATTAGAGAATTTAGCGATCCTGAACCATCTGTGGCTGTGACAGTAAAATTACTCTGTCCAGAAATGACTTTCCTTTCCTTTATAATCCACTTTTCCTTTGCCCCTCTTCTCTACCCCAGGATGTTTGCTTCTTACTAGAGAAACTTATTCCTAATCTCTCCTTTTTTTTTTTTTTTTTTTTTTTGCTTTTGTAGACTGTTAACCCTTAACTACTGTGAAGTCATTTGGGATGCTTTTTATGTAATTTGGTTCACCCTACAGTGTCACATTTTTCAGTAAAGGCAAAGGGTCATAAACCCCCTTTGGCACAAAGTAGCTTGACTTGAAGATGGAATTTCCTTTTGGACAGAACAGTGCCCCTCCTTGTCTAAGACCATTCTGCCTTCCGGAACAGATGTAACTCAGAACATTAGGATCTAATTTTTCATTATTCAACATCATGTGAGTTGTCTGGTTCCTTCTGGAGAGAGGAAGAGCTGTGCTCTCCTGATTCCTAAGCTACCAAGTTTTCACCTCTGGTGCAACAGGAATGTGAGGGCAAATTTTAGAGAGAGTGGACAAAGTCAGGCCTAATATCACAGTAAAGTGATCTGAAGATCAAACTAGGATTTTTTTTAGAGGCTGAATATAAGGAATAACCTTTGAGCAAATTATAAGGCAATAAGGGGTTGAATTGGATGGGTGTGGTAAAGAGAAAGAAGGGTTAGAATGTAAACCATTAAAGCCAAATAGGTAAGAAAGAACATGAAATAAGGTGAAGGCTGGCAGATAAGACTGAGAGTTGGGGAGAATGCTGAGGTTCTCATAAAATTAGAAAGTTAGAGCTCTGAAAAGCTAGGGAGTTGGGGTTAGTGAATGAGTCCTCAGAGGTAAAAATTGCAGGTCATTATCGATGCCAGTCGTTTTTGTGGTTCCGGTGCTGATACAGAGAAGTGACGGTTGTTATCATGTGGAGGCCCACACAGCGCACTGGAACCACTTACTGAGAACACACTTTCCTTTGGTCCATCTTGTCTCTCCCAGAATTTAGCTTCTTATTACAGGAGCTTATTCCTAATCTCACACCTCTCTCTGTCTACCTTGCCAACTTCCCACTCAACTCAATCCTAGAAAAGTCAGTACAGAGGAGATAATTGCTCAGCAAAGTTGAAGTCAGCCAAGAATTCAAGGGCTTTAATTTGGTTCTATAAGGATAACAGAACTGAGGAAAGGAGACTGTGGGATATAAGCTGGAAATTACTGGCGTCTGTAGAAGGTTTTATATGAAAGTAGAGGAAGTGCTGTTGGGAGGGTTCCCTGGAGAGCAGAGTACGCGGGGGTGGGGGTCGTCTGCTGGGCTTGAAATGAATTAAGTGTGAGTTGATAGGCACCATTTTGGAGGACTGGGTGGGAGGTGGTGTCTATTTGGGACACCTACACATCATTAAAACAAGAATGAGCAAAATGAACATTTATTAAATAGACATGTGAGCATGTGCCTACTGCTTTACACACCTTAGCTCATGAAATCCGTACAACATCCCATGAGACACGTGCTACAATCTTTATTTTACAGAAGAGAAAATTGGCTTGCAGGGAGGCTAATGACTTGCCCAAGGTCATGTAGTCAGTGAGAGGCAGAAGGATGTTCTAAACCTAAGACTTGGCAAATTCCAAGCCACATCCTTCGTATATAGTCCCCAGCCCCTCTATTGAGCATTTGTTAGCAATATTTGAGGTATATCAGTGAAGGAGAGCAGTAGAGAAAAACAGACTGAATGGGCCAGGAGAAAGATCTCAGATGGGAGGAGCAATTGGTGGGGAAGGCGCACTCATCAAGGGCTCTCTTGAGTGCAGAGGGATGAGTGAGGGAATCACGTTGTTGGAAGGTGAAGTACATAAATAAACCAAAGTATTTTGGATTTCCAAACAGAAATCTGGTAAAAATTCATTTTGTATATGAAGAATGTCATACATCAGTGGATTGAAATTGTTGCCTCTTGTCTAAATGTACACACAATAAATATTCATTGGGAAAATGCAGTTATACCACTCAGTGACATGTGACCTTATTGTATTAGCATCCTGATTTTTTTTCCCAAATCTAAGATGCCTGTCATTGATAGACAGATGCAACATTAGTTTATCTCCCATTAAAAGAAAAAACATGTTTTTGATTATAACTAGGAGGTGCCATTAATAGTAGGACATGTGCTGATTTCAGAGATGTTAAAATGGGGATACATCTGCATCCCATATGCTGTATTTCCCTCCCATCTAATTTCTGTGTATAAATTGAAAATTATGTATACTACTTTTTAACTCACTTCAACATTTTCTATTGGGATTGAAATATTTTCAAAACCATAATTTTAACATCTACATAATACTCCACCATGTAAGTAGCTATTTATTTAATAACCCCTGAATTATTGGGTAGTAGGTTTTTCCTAGTGTCTCATTATCATAAAGAGTGTCAAAGTAAAAAGAAAAGGTTTGAATATAAATGTTAGTACTTGTGTTTCATGATTTCCTTAAAAAGGATTCTCCCAAACTGAATTAGTAAATCAACAGACATATTTTTAAGACTTTAGCTACACATTTCACAACTGCTTCAAAGAAAAGCCATTTTGTTTACACTAGGAAAACAATTCTAAAAGCAGAGCCAGGAAGACCAAAAGAGTAGTACTCGAAGTCTCTTCCCAGGAGCTAAATTCCCTCAGAGAAATCAGCACTGGCTCGACTGCACCGTGTTCTGGCCTCGCCCAATCCACTCCTACTTCCCTTCACCCAGAATCAATTTCAAAGCATGCGTTGTCTTTAGACTGTTTCTACCCATCAGACTAAGGAGGATGCCATGCTGCCTGTTCCCTTAACAGGTCAGAAGTGTCCTAAGACATTGCAGCCTCCTGGGTTCCCTCTTCTCAGGCCAGTGGACGAATTCCTGGGTCATAATCCTAGTCCAGCTAGCTTTTCTCATAATCTTATCTTTACCTGACAGTTTGAAGGCATCACAAAGAAACTCTCCATGTCTTTTCTGTATGTGTAGGCACTGTCACATTTTGCTGACCAATTTGAGGCCAACAGACCAAAACAGTAATTGCTTTAGCCATCTGTAGTGTTTGCTTTTATGAACTCAGTCCTTTCTGGGGATCTGACCAAAGAAGGCAGCAGAGTCAGGCCTGATCACACTGTGAAGCCAGATTGGTTAAACTCAGATTCACCAAAGAATTGTTGGCTACAATATGTGAGTATTAATAGGAGCTCCCCAATTGACTTACCTTATTCAACCTTGTCTTTCAGTCCAGCGTGTCCTGTGAAAATGTGATATATCTAGAAAGGAGGAAACACAGAAACAGAATGAGTAAGGCATACAGTGGAAAATAAGATAGTTAATATAAAGCATCCAAATACGTTCATTTTTTTCTCAGTACAAATAACAGAATCTCACGCCATAATTCAGGAAAAGAAACAAAAATGCAATAAGAGAAACTAATGTTCCTATCAAGTCACTCAAACATCACCTGTGGAATTTAGACCCATGTTGAGTCTAGCCTCCAGAAATGACCTGGCAGGATGAAACAAGAGCCATTTTGGAGTCATTTACTCTCTCTAACGTCGATTTTCTGAATGCAAAGAGCCCCAGCAGTATCCTACCTCGTTAGCCCTGGAGGGGTCTCGTGAATGAATCCAGGCTACTTACAAAACGCCTCCGAGACAGCAAGTGCAACATGCCTGTACTCTCCTATGATCTGACTTCTCCAAAGTCCCACATGTTAATCAGCAACTTTAATTCCCACTAGTATGGAAGTGAGAGTTCTAATCCTAAATCTGTAATCATATTCATAAGTATGAGTATTTCCCTCAGCATGAAATAATACTGAAAACATTTTGATGCAATGGGATTTATATATTTCAAAATATGTAACAGAGAAGGCTTCCCTTGGACTATGTTCACTATCTTTTCAAGGAAGTGCATAATTAATCATGATTGATATGCTTTGTTATTATTTTATGAAAGGATGAAGAGTACCGGGAATTTCAGCAGAAACTCTATGATTTCTCTAAGATTCTAGAACTCTACACCTTCAAATTATGTTAATTATCATGACTCAAGATCATGACCCTTTTATTTTAATGTCCAAACAATGTCAGATATTGAGATACAAATTCATCCTCACAGAAATCAATGTGAAAAGCCTTTTCATTTATATGTATTGAAATTATCAGTGTAAACATTTTTACTTGAATACACAGTCTTAACATCGCATTAGTCTTCAATACCATTGTTCTTCCATACTTTATGTAACATTTCAAAAGAAGACATTTTATGCTTTACTAGCTGTAAGACATATGAAATGGCAGCATTAGAAATCAATCTTCATTAAGATTATGGGAGAAGGCAAACTGGCATTAAGAAGTTGCACTAGGAAGGGAAAACAGTTTCTTGAATTTGCAAAGGACACTGTGCTGGCTATAATTCATCTAGGCTGGAAATTTCCCAACACACCTAGTATAAGTAGCTTCATCATTGATGAAGATGCTTTACAGTGAGACCTAAACTTGTTAAATCCATCATCTAATTTCCCTTCAAGATTCCAACTCACATTTACCTGCAATCACCAAGCAAATGTAAGTATATCCTTTTAAAATTATTCATCATAACTAGTAACCATTTTCTGATACTCTTATTTCCATTTCTTCCAAACTAGAGCTAAAGTAAGTGTTTTGGGGATGTCCTCAGAATGCCCTGCACATAATTCTACAATAGCATGCTTCACATAAGGTGGTGGTTAATGGTTTAGTGTGTTCTCCTTCCCCATCATACTGCAGTGTGTAAAGGAGGTGACCACATCGCAATCACTGATGAGATCAACATTGTTAACAGGCCTGTTCACAACTTCCTCATTCTCTGCTCAAACAAAACAAAACAAAACAAGCGTGGGGCTTTGCCACTTGCATTACTCTTCCCTACACTGCTCCCCCTTCATTTGAGCATAGTTCTTTCATTTCCAGACCAGATTTTAGAAATCTGTGACTCAGAATTGGAATGATTGGAAGGGAGCACAGAACTAGAAAGCTGGGAGGAAAGGAGATGGGGTCAGGAAGGACAGGACCAAGAGAACTGATTCTCAGGAGAACACAGAAGAGGAAACACATTGGTAAAGTGGAGAGCACACAGCGTGGGGGCAGTGCATCGAACTCAGGGTGCAGCATCATTAGGTCAGAAGAGCATAAACCAGAGAGAGAGAGAGGAAGAGAGGAGGGGGAGTGCTAATTACTGACTTAGTTTGTTATTTTCCAGATAAGGGAGTAAGGGACACTAAGGATAAGACAGTGGTGCTAAAGAATACAATAGAAGAGAATTTTAAAAGTTTAGGGATCAGGTCCTGCAATCCTCTTCACTGGTCTTTGAAAGAGATGAATGACGACTGAAGTCTATTTGGGCATTAATGGATTTCTTTAATAGCAAAACACCCTGGACTAAATCAATGGATGTTTATATTTAATGATATTACAATTACTTATGCTCCCTAATTGTCCTGCACAGTGTCTGCACAGTACAAATTGTATTTCTGTTAAGAGCTCATTGAGTGAAAAGAATGCCTGAATAAGTAAAAATTTATACGGTTAATTTTTCCACAGGGGGAAAAAGTTAAAGGTGAGGATTTAACATTTATGTCAAAGATTTCACACCCCATCGTGGACACACAGTACTTGTTCATCTTTCTTTGATTGAGGATAAAAAGTGTGCTACTAAAGATAATTAAAGGAACAAAATATAAGTCTTAAAATGGAAGAAGAAAGAAAAGAATGAAAGCTCAGGTTTCAAGGTGGACAAAATAAAAGTTTCGTTTATTTAATAAAAATTTGGCTGAAACAAATTGTCAGGTACTGACGACTAAAAGAGACTGTGATCTGAGGATGCTTACAGGTTGGTGGGTGAGAGAAAGGAAATTTAAAAGCAATAAAACTGTTCTTAACAGAGGGACGCCCAGGTTCCACCAAGGCACACGCACAGAAGGAAGAGCCTTCTAAGAGTCAGGGCTATTTTCATAAAACTCATACTTCAAGGATGAACGGTAGTCTGCTAGGCAAAGCGAAAGGCACGCCGGGCAGAAAACAAACAAAATGAAACAAACAAACAAAAACTGCGTACACAAGAGTGTAGCGGTGCAGACAGGCATGTTATCTTCGAAAAGCTCAGGAAGGCTATATAGTTAGAAAACATGAGGTCTTTAATGGGAGGGTATGGGGTGAGGGGCTTGGGACGGTGATACAGATAAGCATGGAGATTAGATTCAGATGAAGAATGTCATGAATAAACAAATGATGTGATTAACTAAGAAAGGACCTTCCCTGAAGATGAGAGGGAGGTAAGTTATACAGACACGAAGACACACAGGAAAACACTTAATGGTTTGTTTATTTACTTATCGTAAGGTAGGGGATGTCTGTGGCATTGGAGAAAGACAAGCCCATAGCAAGCAAAGCTGGTAAAAATGAATCCATTGCGGGTGCTATGAGGAGTCCAGGTGAAAGATGGCAAGGGTGCTGGAGGAGAGGTTAGGTTGGAAAGACATTTTTAGAGTCGAGATTGACAGGATGTGGTGACTGACTGGACATGGAAGGTGAGGGCAAGGGAGATGCTGATAAAGACACAGAGGTTTGTGGTTTCAGAAATTGGGTGGATGATGTGTAGGAAGAGCAGTCCTGGCAGGAAAGTCAATACATTCAGTCTTGGACACGTTGCTTTTGAAGGATTTGTAAGCCGTCTTGGGCTTTTAGCCATAAACAGCATTTCTTGCACTGAGAAGATGTCCTGGGTTTGTTAAGATAATGAGCATCAGGCTTATGATCACCAGACAAGAAAAGAAAGCCAATGTGATAAACCTGGTCCAGGCGGGAGGGTGGAACAGTGTTTCAGAGAAAAGAAGAAAAAAATATTTCTAGGGAGGAATCCTGTAAATAAGAAGAAAACCAAGACACTGAGATGAACTGGGAGTCTGAATTTAAGAAAAAAGAGGTTCAATTGTATTGACTCCATAAAAAATCAGGGTGTGAAAGAGAATTTAGGATTTGGATTTATAAGACTCCGGTTTCCTCTATCTGAAAATTATCAAAGGATATTGATAAGCCCACACCACAGAACATATGAGAATATTAAAGTGATATTTCAGCCGTAACAAAGTGCTTTTGAATTATAAATGACTATATAAAGATTTGCCCTAAAACTATGTATTTTCACTTAATAGAAATGTACTTTCCCTCCTTTCTCCCTCTCTTCCTCCCTCCCTTCCCTCCCTCCCTTCTATCCTTCCTTCGTTCCATCCATCCATCCTGTTGGCATTCAGATTCCATAAGCATTCACTGAGCATTGACTTCAATAAGCACTGCTAGGAAATGAGAGCATCACATTCAAGTCTAGATGAGTTTGATTCCAAAATCCAGAGGGAAGGTATCAATTAATTGTAACTCCAGGACCTGGAAGCAGTTTCCAGGAAAAGGCGACAATGAAGTTGGACAAATGAGTGGGCTTTAGCACGTGGAGACAATGTACTGTGAACAAAGTTGATTCTTAATGAAAATCATCTTGAACAAGACTGCCTTTTTACCAGGCAAATGGCATCCCCAGAGTTTCTGTATTCTTGCTTGAAGATCTAAAATGGCTGCTTTCGGACACGCGCATCCTTTGTTCTGTGAACTTCTTACATAAATGATGACCCAAATCAATGAAAGATTTAATCCAAACCGATGTAAATGCAAATGCCCTAGTTTCAGGCAGCTGCAGTGGTTATTTCTGTACATCTGGGAAACAGCTGTCGAGCCTCATCTTTACACTGGTTTTTGTTTAACTTCGAATGAGTGTTAAGACTGAAAGGAATGTAGGTGATCAGAAGGTGGTAAACATCTTAGAAATATGCAGGAGTTTCTGAGTATTTTTTTCCTGCAAGAGCTTCTAAATGGCCCTCCATTCACAGAGCTGACGTGATGGAAGGTTCTCCTGGACTACCTTTCCGCATCCAAGCACTAAGGGTGCCCAGGCTGGCTGGAAAGTGTAGCATGTTCAGTGATTCCAAAAGCACTCTTCTCCAGTGATTATATGGAACAAGTCATAGCTAGTCACTGTCAAGGTCAGGTCTAAGTGAGTACTCCCCAGGAGGCACAGGTTATGATCGACTAGACCAAAGCTGATGCTGACAGTCAGAGGCAAGGAGCAGGACGTAGTTTCTGGCTGTAGGAAGCTGTGGAGACCGTGCATCTGAGCCAGACGGCTGACGAGATGCCATCTCCTTGGGATTCATACCACAACAATAGGCTAATAGATTTATGCCATAAAGGCATTGACCTTTGTGGGCAGGAACATTTTTCTCGCCAGAGAGAAAAAGGCATACTACGCCCCTGAGTGCTATAGTTTTGACAGTGACTGACAGCAGGGGCTGGCCCCAGCCTCCAGGAAGCGAATGCAGGGGCTTTTGCATTGTTACCCTTTGATTAACTTCTGACATACTTCGCAACATAAAACTCTTACAGGAAAATTGCTCTATAATGCTGGCTGTAACATCTCGAAACTTTGCCAATGAGAGCCAAAATATATCCAAAAGCAGCTCAGCTGGAAATAATGTGTCTGTGTGCAGATGTGTGTGTGTGCATGCATGTGTGTAGACAAGACACTTTTTTAGTTTTACATTTTCTGCTTCATAATTCTATTTTTCAAGCATAGTATTTAGAAAAAGCTTCTTACATGTTGCAGGCATACTGCACATGGAGAGACTTAAGCGAGGCCAAGATGAAAATAAATAATGCATGAAGTCAGAGGCCTGAAGCAAATGTTAACTAATTTCAAAATGGGTCAAAATCACAACAATTAAGTCTCTGACATGTGAAGTCATTTTTTTTTCTCACTAAAATATTAACCAACTTGCTTCACTTCTTCTAGATTGATTTGTAGAGCATGAAAGGTCATTTTGGAGGCAGAGGGGGAATTTGGCTTCTACAAGCCATCCATAATGAGAGCCAATAAATTAGGTAAAGCTCCTGTTTACCTAAGCTGAAATATTGATGTCCAAGCCCACATCGAATGCAAATCTCTCCATTAATCATTTTTCTCCAGTCGGGAAATTCAGACCATGGTAACACATGCTCTGATAGACCTATACATCATAGTTACAGCAACATTAGACAGTGCCTCAGTGACAGAATACAAATATATTGCATTGGATTTCCTTCATTTTCCCCAGCCTGACTTTTATTTGTGTCTGCAGACTCTGCTCTTGGTGTGTGAAGTTTTGACATGGGTTTGGATGATATTTTTGGCTCAGGAGATAACTGAAGATTGGTAGCACGGTTTTCTTTTGTTACCAAGCAAATCGAGAGGAGACTCCCATCTAGTTCCTTAAGTAGAGCATTTTGACGGTCAAGCTCCCTGGGCCCCGTCTTCTCCCACCTGCCTGTTAGCATCCTCTGTGTTTCTCAGACTTGATCCGTGAACCTCTGACATCCGATCACCTGGATGCCTGCTGGGAAATTAAACTTCCTAGGTCCCAGGCTGGGTCTACTCAGATTCCCTTAGTGGGGCCAGGAAGCCTTCATTATTATGGGATCCCCAGTTGTTCATTACCCACATTATTGTTTGATAACCGCTTTGACAGCTATCAGCTTCAGGCCCCGAAGACCACTCTGACCTTGCCACTTTTCTACTCAGAGCCATTCCATCCCTGAATATGTTCCAAACTCCACCGCCTTCTGTACTTAGCCATCTTCTTCTGCTCATCTAGAGGCCCTACTCGACCAGTTTCATCCACTGGTAGTAGTGTTATTCTATCTGCGGAGGACTCCCAATCCACTCTTTCCAACAGCGATGCTGGACCTGAGCTCCAGGTGCATCTGGCGACAATGCCTGTTGGACTCTCCACTTGGCGCTTTAATGTCAACATGCCCCAAACTGAGCCACTGCACCCGCCATCCAGACAGAAATCCTGATGCTCTCATTGATCCTTCTGTCTCCTTCTTACTGCCATCGAGTTATCAAGTAAAGTGCCGGTGGCATTGCCCCACACACTCCACTGTGGCCTTTCCTCTTCTAGTGCTGCCCGAAGTTCAGGCCACCACCCCTTCTCACTTGTCCCACCACAACAGACCTCTAACTATTCTTCTGGTCTTTTGTCTTAAACTTCTAATACCACTCTTCCATGTGGTTGCTGAGCAGTTTTTCTAAAAATAAATTGGAGTCATTTATTTCTTTAAAACTGTCTCTTCTCAAGCAGGATAACATCTAGGTGGCCCAGCATGACGCATCTGCCCTCTCCCAACCCGCCCCTGCTCATTTGCCATCCATCCTCACCCTGATCCTACACTCCTAACACAACAGTATGTAGCAACTTCACACAGACCATGCTTTTTCAAAACTGTGTTCCTACGGCATGAAATGCCCCTCTCTCCTCAATTATTTCTACTTAGAAAAGTATTACTCAATAATGATAATTATTATAAATTAATTGTTACAAATGTTAAAATAACATGTAATTGTTATAAATGTTAAAATCACATACAATGCTAACATCTAACACTGAGTATATACCCCATGTTAAACACTGAGGCAAGGGTTCCTTTTGATTATTACAAGAATCAAAATACGGAAGCTACTATTAGCAGTTAAAAAACAAACCTTGATCAGGTCATTTTTTCCTCAAGGTTTTCCTCAATCTCTAGTCCAGTTTATTCTTTCTCTCATTAGCACCAACACCCCTTGTGCTTCCTTCAAGTAAAATGTTTCTCCTCCTGTGTAGAAATACTATGCTTTTGTTCTCCTCTATCTCTGACTCTCTGAATTACCTGCTCCATAGGATGGCGCATGTGCCATATTCAGCCCCATTTTCCAGGCATGTATCCCCCGATCTGGCACGTGAGAGGCTGCCCAGTCAACATTTGCTTGACTCAACAGATCCAATTCACAGTGGTGGAGAATAGCACAGTGAGGACTCTTCTCAGTGTGTTTAATGGGAGACTACTTGATCGAAGGCCTTGAACTTCAAGGGTAGAGGCAGAGCCGTGCTTAGGTTTATATCTCCCTGTAGTGACTAGTGCTGCATCTTTTATATGATCAACATTCAAAAGTCTTGGTAGACATATGATCCAGCAATCCCACTCCTGGGCATATATCTGGAGGGAACTCTAATTTGTAAAGATACACACACCCCAATGCTCATAGCAGCACTGTTTACAATAGCCAAGACACAGATGCAACCTAAATGTTCATAGATAGATGACTGAATAAAGAAGTTGTAATATACATATACAATGGAATACCATCCAGTCATAAAAAAGAATGAAATAATGCCATTTGTAGCAACATGGATGGACCTGGAGATTGTCATACTAAGTGAAGTAAGCCAGAAAGAGAAAGATAAATATTATATGATATCACTTATATGTGGAATCTAAATTATGATACAAATAAACTTGCTTATAAAACAGAAATATTCACAGACATAGAAAGCAAACTTATGTTTACTGGGGGATGGGAGTGGGGAGGGATAAATTGGGAGTTTGGGATTTGCAGATACTCAAAATAGATAATATATATATATAACAGATAAACAACAATATATAAAATAGATAAGCAATAAGGTCCTACTGTATAGAACAGGGAACTGAATTTAAAACCTTGTAATAGCCTACAATGAAAAAGAATATGAAAAGGAATGTGTGTGTGTGTGTGTGTGTGTGTATATAAATCACTATGATGTATACCAGAAATTATCACAACATTGTAAACTGACTAACTGACTATACTTCAGTTAAAAAGAAAGGTGTCACTCACGTGTGGAATCTAAAAAAAGAAAAAAGAAGACACAATGAACTTATCTACAAAACAGACACAGACTCATAGACATCATAAACACACTTACGGTTACCAGGGAGAAAGAGGGTGGGAAGGGATAAATTGGGAGTTTGAGATTTCCAAATATTAACTACTATATATAAAATAGATAAACAACAACTTTCTTCTGTTGAGCAAAGGGAACTATATTCAATATCTTGTAGTAACCCACAATGAAAAAAATATTAAAAGGAATATATGTATGTATATGTATGACTGAAACATTACCATACTGTACACCAGAAATTGAGACAACATTGTAAACTGACTACACTTCAATATAAAAAAATTTAAATAAATAAATAAATTTTAAAGGTGTTGGTAGAAATTTAACAGCTACTCTCTGGATCTCAGGAATATTAAAGTGACATTCAGCTCTGCTAAATCTTAGAAATACAGACTATGCAAAGTCACTGTTAAAAGCAAAAATCATCAGGCACACTGGCCACATTTAAGCAGCGTAATGTCAGAACAGATTATGTCTGTTAGACTTAATGGATTTGAGTGCGTCAGACAGAATAAATGAAAGAGATCATGAGAGAGAGCAAAGAGGACACAGAAAGAGATCCCTGTGCTGGAAAGGGCAAATGGCATCTTGTAGAGAAATAGAAACCTTGCAAATTAAAGGGCTTAATGTATCTTTTACACTAAATGTTTAAAAACTACTCAATAATTATGTATTTTGGATTATGTATGAACACAATTATTAGAATAATATAATGATAATGAATCAGAGTTTCACTAAATGAGTGCATAGTCTGGCCCAGACTCACTGTACCTGCTACGTATACATTTTCTCCCATTTTATATACATGAGGAAGCAGAGGCTCAGCAGGGTTTAGCAGCTTTCTCAAGGTCAGTCTGCAACATATTTCTCATTCGTGTAAAAAGCACATGCTTAACGATAACTATGCCAGACACTGAATCAGGACCTGAACATATAAGAATAAATAAGAACTTAAAGGAACGCACAGTCTTGTGGTTGAGTTCTGGAAATTAACATGGAAGATGCAATATAGCCATTCCCCTGAGAGTTTTATCCTGTGGGAACCATGATGAGGGCTAGGGTGACCTGTGAGATAAGTGTCTAATGCAGCTTGGAGTAAAAAGGCATGTAAGGAATCCTGGAACGTTTCCCAACAAGTCACGGACAGTCCGACTTCACGAGGGAAGGATCGGATTTTAGACGGAAGGAGTGAAACATGCCGTTGACCTAGAAGCTGGTCCCAGCCCATTTTTCTCATCCCTGCTTTGACTAAAACTTTTGTGAGAAACTAAGGGCAGATCATCCTGATTTTGCACTTGCATTGTGACTTTGGATACCTTGAGAGACGATGCTTAATAGACCACGAATCTTACAATGTTGGAGCCATTTAGTGCAGGAGTGAGCACTCTCAATGCCAGTCCTGTTCTGGGCATCATGCTGGGTCTTTGACAGACCTTATCTTATTCCTCAGGATAACACTACAAATTGGTTTGCTTGCCTTTGTTGTGTGGCTAAAAAGACTTATATCCCAGAGGTTTAAATACTTGTCCAAAAATGATACACAGAACAAATAAAAGAGCCAAGATCTGAACCAAGAATTCTATGGCTCCAAAATCCTTGCTCTATCTGCTAGGGAATCAGAAATAAGGGGAAAAATTATTTCATCCATTTGGTGAGCTCTTTTCTAACATCCTGGAAAGGTACTTTCTTCTCCCCATCCAGCCTTCAAGGGGGAACCAGACAATCCGTTGCTTCTACATCAGCTTCTCGATGAGTGGCAGGCTGCCTGCGTCCATTTCCTCCCATCTTTCTGCCTCTCCCTGATTTGACTCTCTGTCTTTTCCCCTTACTTTCCTCCACAGTCCAGCCAGAAAGAGACCATTCATTTTGATTACATTTGCAAGTAAGTTTGTTCTTATCATGTTTGCTGCCCTGCACCTATTAAAACTATCCTGTGGTTAATTTAGGTCATAGAAGACCAATAGAAATCCTCTATTAATGTAATTTTTCTCAAGTACCGTATGTTACCAGGTTTGCAAGAGCTGAAGCAGAGCCACTAATGGGAACTATAAGCTCAGAGTAATGAAATAAATACAAGAGATGGTTCCCACAAGAACGGCGGGCTTTCTTTTAACATCCTTCTGTCTCACTTTCAGGGTTATGGATTTGTGAAGCCTAATTTTATGACCAATGTCATGTTGTAAAATTTCTCTGTCTTTACTTAGCCATGAGGTCTCCCTCATCCCTCCCTTTGCACTTTAGTCTAATTCCAGATGCGGGTTGGAATCCCATAAGTAATCGGGTTCTGCTCTGCACATACTGTGCATTAATCTACTATACACTGAAGCCCATTAATTTTGAATAGTGCTATCAATTACACTACATGACAGGGAGATAACAATGTTATCACCTTTGCAGAAGTGTCTTTCTTAGGAAATCTATACAGCCTCATCAAGACTCTAACGCTGATGGATAACTCTCTTCTCAAAAATCACAATTTGAGCACATTTTCTTTCATAGGATCTTAAAAATGCAAGCAAATTGAAACCCGAGGCTGGAATCACCTATCCAGATAGACAGTGGATGAGCTTATCATTATTCTTCTGATAAAAAACAAGATAGTTCCTGTTTGTCTTGGGTCCTTTAAATATATTCACCTTGCAAGTATGAAAGTGAACAATGACACGGTTAGTATTTGTACCTGGTCTTGTGGGATTTCCCAGATTTACTTATTAGGTGAGGCTGTGAAGTGACTCTTGATCTGGCTCCGTCTCCTCCCTCTCTCTGTCCAGATCCTTCCTACTGGAAACCTGGCCTATTCTTCCTGGCCTTTTTTTCAGAACAATTTCTGGTTTGTGTTCTTTACTTAAAATTCCAGTTTAAATGAACAAACCCACTTCTGTGCTAAACTCCAGGCCTCTTAACTGATCTCTCTTAGATCAGGCATGAAGAAATATTAGGAAGCTGTCCAAAACCCTTCCCTGGTTTCCATGTTAGGAATAAAACAAATAAAAAAGAATCTCACTGCCAAGCATGCTGCACAAGATCCTCACTCATTCATTCATGCACTAAGTGTACGTCAGGTACTCATTCTGTGCCAGCCACTCTTCTAGTTACTGTTGACATGATGGAAGCTCTAAACCTCCCCATACTTAATAAAGGAGAAGAAAAATAGCCAGGATCAAATACACGTGTGATATGGTGGCAGGGAGTGAAGTGGGATACAGAACGCAAGCAGGGTAAAGGTAGGTGATGGGAAAGTGGGCAGGGCTTATCTCTGGTCAGGAAAGCCCCGTGAGGAGGCGATGTTGGAGCAGAGGTCTAAGTGAATTTCTAAGGGAAGCTTTCCAGACCATCTGAATGTTCAGAGCACAGGATCTGAGGCTGAAATGGATTTGTCAATTTCAGGGGGGAGAATGGGGCTACACAGTTTGGAGCAGAGAGAGAGGTTAGAGTCGGACAGTGTCTAGTTCAGGCAGCCTGGCAATAAAGGTCATCAAGGGACTGCTGTGAGCTGCTCCTAATCCAGCTCCAGGCTGAGGGCAGAGGAAGCAATGGGTCCTTCACTCCCTGCAGTGACTGCCCCTGAGCCTCACTGCTGCAAGCGAGCAACTCTGTTAGCATGTCAATCAAAGCAGATTTATCTGTCCTCTTAGTATCTCTTTAGGCTGAAGCAAACAAAATTTATATTTTAGAAGGATATTTAGTGACGCTAGACTACACTCACAACATTTTCTTTCCCGACAAAGGCAAAGAACACCACAGGGCAGCTGGTCTCATTTCATTATAAAAAGTACATGTATTTGTCTGTGTGTGTACTATTTACACATAGTATTAATTTTTTTAGTTTTGTGGGGGAGGTAATTAAGTTTATTTCTTTTAGTGGAAGTACTAGGGATTGAACCCAGGACCTTGGGCAAGCTAGGCATGCGCTCTACCACCAAGCTATACCCTGCCCCCATAATATTTATTTTTAATTGTGTATGTATGGAGTTTATAAAAATATGTATGAAAATATCACAGAATTATACATGACAATATTAAGAGTAATTTTATAGATGGTGGTGTTATGAATAATATTAGTCTACTTTTTAATTATTTTGACTTTATTTTCCAAATTTAACAGAATAAAAATATATGACTTTTAATATTAAAATGATCCAAAAGTGAAAGTCTTTTAAAAATTGCTCTAGTTTTCAGATCTTTAGGGAAATATGGAGGAAGATGCATTATTTAGAACTGTTGATTATTTGTGTGTGAATCATGCACCTACTGCTAATTAACAGTATGTTGGGCGCGCTTCTTAACTTCCCTGAGCGTCAGTTTTATCTTTGATAATGTATAAAATAATGCCTACATGTAAAGATTACTATGAGAAGTAAATTTAAAAGATTGAAAACAATACAGAAACATCTTAATTATACTATTTGAGGTGTTAGGGGTTATACCTGTTTTTATACAATATCTAGCAGAGTTTTGTATGTGGAAGCTTTACAAAGATAATAGAAGCATTTGATTGCAAGCTCAAAAGTATTCTCCATTGATATATTATCATAAAATAATTAAATCACAGGCTGGAAATTGACTTGAAACATCTATTCTAGCATCAATCCAAATCTAGTCTTCCCTTCCCATCAATGAATATTCAATTTATCTCCACGCACTTTTAACAGTAGGCCCCTCATTCACTTAGCAGTAACTCCTCTGTGTTAGATCAGAACTCACTATTAGCACTTTTTCTCTGTGAAGCCAAATCTATTTCTCTGTTCTTTTCACTCTTCATCATGCTTCTTCTTTCAAGATCTAGATAAAAGAGGCCTAACTCAACATCCACATGGTAACCTTTTCAGTATTTAATAACATATATCATCTCTCCTCTCCACTTATCCAGATTTTTCTCCTCAAATTTCCAACTAATCCTCAGAAAATAAGGTTATAAGGCCCCTCACTTTCTCCTGGAACATACCACCTATGTACTTCAGAAATTGTGGAATTGAAATCTGAACACAAATGCCAACCAGGTCTGATGAGAACAGAACAAGAGACTCCACCTGCCTCACCAGGTTAACTCACTCTAGGCTCAGGCAGCGCTGTGAAAGCCCCGTCACTAGTCGTCTTCAGTGAACGTCCAACGGGGCATACTGGAGCGGTGTTGGTCTTGGCACTCAGAGCTGAAACATCTGGAACGCGCCTGGCACATAATAAGTTCGCAATAAATGATGGCTACCACTGTTATCATCACTGTAATTATTTTAGAATCCTGGAGATAGTTCACATTTGCAACCACTAAGCCATCTCTCTCTGATCCTGTCCAAACATGTTTGGTTTTTTGAGATCTCTGGGTAGAACATTCATCTTTGTTAAGCAGCATTTTGTGAGAATTAAATTGTCTTGTCACTGTGGCCTGTTGATATCTCTTTGGATCATGAGCCAGTCGGAAACTTCATGCACTCTCCTGCCCAGATTCCTGTCAGTCTTGCATTTCATGAACCATCTGCTATAACCTCAGCAAAGCCACACATAAAAATGTTGATCACAGCAAATTCAAAGGCAGAGGCACCTGTGCTAGACATCACCCCACTGAGAAGGAAAAGGCTGCTTTCAGCAGTGTACCTCCATACCCTTTGAAAAATGGCAAATGGAACTATTTTTAATTATTTAATTTTAACCCTCCAGGTCACTACATTTATCAGAAGTGCATTTGAAATAATAATATCTAAGGACATTTGAAAATTGTCATTAGCTGTCATTTTTTAAAAGAAAAGCTAAATCACAATTCAAATTTGGAAATTTATTCTTATCTTGGGTCAGCATAATTTAATGAAAATTAATTAATCCTTTAAAATTTACTCTGTTCTAGGCTCTAAGCCAGGCCCTAAAGAAGTTCACAGTCTAGTGAAACACACAGATATAAAAACTCATCGTTTCTATGTGTACTGTTAAGCGTTATAACAGAGGAATTCACAAGTGTTTCTAAAGCATCAATCAAATTTCTAGCCATATACTTATACAGGTTTTAGAGCGGGAAAATACTTTATAGAGGATCAAGTTCAATCTTCTCCTTATACAAAGGAAAAGCTGGCTCAGAGAGAAGCACCTCACCCAAGTTCACAGAGCCAACTGGTAGACAGGCCTTGGCTTTCTAAGTACCAAACCAATGTTACTTCTCCTGTCTTCCCCTTGACAAGGGCCTCCCACACCAATAAATGGACAATTTATTTATTTCTAGTAATTAAATATCCTGTCTGAAGAAGGATTTTCATAACCTAGGGTGGAAGGTATAGATGCAGAATACATAGAAAATTTATATCCTATTGAATCTTTACCCCAGAACATACCTAAGGGATTAACATGCATGCTTGCGCACAATTAAATTTCCTTAAATTCCAATATTAGCTTGTCATTATTTGTTTGTTGGTTTGTTTGTTTGTTTTTCCTCCTCAGTGGAGTGTCGGAAAATACAATAACAATACCTTGTTAATTGAGGATTCAGGCTGGTTAGTTTTTAATTAACTCAGTCTACAAATATTCATTGGCTTCCTAGGGTATGAAAGGTCTTTTGTAAGATAAAATATAAAGTAACTGCGGTAGCAGCCCTTAAGGAAGTCCATTTGTTTTGGGGGTACTATGCTTTTTGGGTTATACAAAGCCTAATGAGATGTATCATAAAGCCTATCGAGAGAGGACCGTTCCAGATCCTCACTCTTACTGAGAGCACACAGGCCACCGCCACTGCTTTAGGACGTCTGCTCCATCACACACTAGAGGATCCAGTAACTATTTAGCGGATCTTACGAACTGATAAGCGTTGAGGTACGTGATTTAAGCAATATTTTCTCATGTGATTCTCCCAACTACTCTGAGAGGTTGACATTTTAATTATCTCCAGGTTTTTACAGCTAAAAACCTGAGGTTGATAGAGGCTGATTAACCTGTCTCAGGTCACACATCCAGTAAATGGAGGAGCTAGAATACAAATGCAAAGCCCGTGTTCCTCCTGCAGTCCTCTTGGAATGTTCTGGAATCCAAGTGTGCCGAAGGCCATAGATGTCTGGGACATCTGGGACAAAGAGGTAAGTGGAACTTGGAAGGAATCAGGTCGAAATAATTTGCCTTTACTTGAGGTGAAACTTGTACTATAAAAATGTATTTTTCTGTAGATTGAAATACAAATTTATAATATACACACACATATGTATGTATGTATACACACACACACTCCTCAAGTATCTGTAAGAGCAAAATTCTCCACTTAGTCTGTGGAATTCTGCTCTCGGTTTTTTAAAGCTATTATATTCATTATTACTGTGAATGAGAATGATTTTTCATTTCCCTTTGTGAAACTTCCTTTTCTGTATTTACAACGTGAGTGGATATAAGCAAGGCAGCTTACTGCAAATTTCTATTCTATTTTTTTGACTCTGGCAATGAGTTTATCTCCTGTTAAGCACATTTCTTCTTGGCCATGCCAAACTGCCTCAGCTCTTTGGTCTCAGCAATGGTGTGACACTTGTCAGAAGTTCCCCCAGGGAAACTAGGCAGCTCTAAGTAGCTCCAGATCTTTTCACCCCAAGTTTCCTCAAAATAACCTGGACCATTTCCCGAATCTTCAGTTCCACCTCACTGGTCCCTGGACAAGTTGTGCAAGGTTTTGAATGCCCTTGATCTACCCTGATTGGAAATCACCACAGGTAGCACAAGGGAAAGCTGAGAGGGGATGATGATTCTCAAGCAGGACAGATCCCCTGTTAGCTGACACAGGCCAGGTGTGAAAGGTCTCATGTCTTCTGTTTTTCTCACTGGATGACTTTCTGGCTGATGATGGAGATGGGGCTTCTGCCAAGAAGAGGAATCCCCCCAGATTTCTAGTAGAAGAGGTCAAAAATTTAAAAACAAACAAACAGACAAAAAAAAAAAAAACCAGGAGTCTGATTCTCAATCCCTTTCTCATTTACTTTCCCCAAAGTGAATTTTCAATGTGGACAAGAGACTGAAACAGTAAGGATTTCAATGAATTATGCAGTAGTAGGCAGTGGGGATGAAATAATAAATAGGATAAACAGAGCTCTTCCCTCACAAAGCCTGCAGTTAGTCATGAATAGAGGTCAGTTCAATAAAGTGGGCCAGATACCAGGAAAGGAAGTTCCCAGGAGAGCTGAGAAGATACACACCCCGAACCCCTGGTGCCAGGCAACGTTCTAACTTTTGAGATCGGTGTCTACTCATCCTCAGAGATTACATGTTACACTTTCAGTCTAACACTCAGGTAACACTTGATAAACACCAGGCACTCTTACAAGTGCTTTACAAACATTAACTGCCTTCATCTTCACACTGACTGTATGCGGAAGATGCTACCGTCATCAGCTCCACTTGCTGCACCAGGAAACCTGAGGCACAGCAAGTTCGAGCAGCTGGCCCAAGGTCATACAACCAGGCAATGGAAGAGCTGGGGGGGGTCTGAACCCAGAGGCTGTGCTCTTACTGCTAAAACAGGTACCTCTCAAAAGATGATGGGAGCTGGTCTGCAAAGGTAGCAGGAAAGAAAGTTCTGCTATGCTGGGAAGGGACCAAAGCGGGGAACGATATTTATTCCATGGCCTTGGCTTGAAAGAAAAGGAGGACACCAAGAAACTGCTGGGGCCAGAAAGCTGGCCTGGCCAGGCAGGAGAAGGGCCTGCATGACGTTCCCACCAGAATGCTGTGAGAGCCTCTTCCTAGTTCACTTTTCAGTCTCACCCAGGCCTATCACAGACCTCTCTGTAAGTGCCAGTCTCTAAGGAAGGGGCCATGTGAATAATCTTTCCCCACCTTCAGAGCAATCTTTGCAGACAGCAGTTTCTCTCGCCACGCTCCTCCTCCACACGCAGAGAAAGATTGATGACAAAAACCCCTTCGCTGGCAGGCAAGTCCAGAACTGCCCTCACACTGCCAGCCCTACAGAGGAAGTAAGAAAGGGCACAGCGGGTCAAACCAGGGAGGAGACAGCCTCTTCAGTGCTAGCATCCATAAGCCGACGGTCACCAGCCCTCCCGATAGCCAGAACACCCGAAGAACAGAGAGCGGGAAGGAGGAAAATGCTTCCATTTCATGAGCTAGAAAACAGCAAAAATGCACACAGGGCTCTGCATCCTCTCAGAGCAAACGTTCACACTAAAACTAAGTCCGCAGGGCCCCTCAGTTACCCAAGGTCGTCTACAACACACTCCTTTTCCAATATTGGTCCCTTCCTTCCTTTTTCTTTGCGCAGAAAACATAAATAGGTCAAATCCTAGCTTGACCTTGAAAAGGGGTCTCACACTTTTGAGTCTCAAGTCTCATCGTCCGTCGAACGCGCAGGATTAAAGGGACCTCCGGGGTAGCTCTGTTGTCAACTGTGGGGTGCGCCTGGCCCGATGCCGTGTCCACCGGAACACTCGACATAGGCTTCTCTTTCTTACTCACAAAAGCATCTTCTACGTACCAGCCCATCTTCCTTAGGAGTCTTGTGATCTTGGCATGTCATTTAACCTAGCTGAACCTCCAAAGAAATGAGGGCAGAGAGAAGAGTTTATCATTCTGACAACCAGAATTTCTGTTAGGAAGGGAACTGTGTTGTACAGAAACACACACACACACCCCAGATAAGCTCTAGTGTTAGCTGATTAGCACCACAGCTTCTAGAAAGGGACAAGATGCCCCATGTGGGAAACTAAACTTGACACAGAGGAGGAGAGAAAAGAACTGGGATGAGGGGAGGAAGTGGCCATAAAAGACCGGCTGAGGAGTCTCTAAAGTCCACTGGGGTAAAGGACCCCTGAAACTCCGCAGCAGTGCAGCAGCTGAAGGGCACCGGGAGAGCAAGCTTTCCCAATCTTCCATTTTAAGTTGTCTGCGTGGCCATGATGTAAACCCTTCTCTGTTTTCCACTTATCTTAAGGACAGCCTAATAATAGACTAAGACATACTTATCAGGAGTGCTGATTTTAGAAAAAGGGAAGAGCCTGGGTTCCAAGTGTAGGTCAGCAAAGATGACCGAGGACAGCAAAGGCACCCAGACACTTAGGTGGCCGAGAGACAAAGCTTTCCATATAGTGTGGGAAGGAAGCATTGCATGTCCACAGCCCCAGGCGGGTGGTGAGGAGGGCTAAACTCAACGTTGTGTAGATTTTGAGAGGTGAGGAGGATCCCAGCTGAGAGCCAGGTTACCCGAGGATGATCACGTTCACTTGGCGGGTAAATGCCTCAGTCTCTGTGTCACACTACCTGGCTCTTAGTAGGCACTCTCCTTCCTTCGTTCTCTCCCTCCATTCTTCGCATTCTGTTGGCATTATATGCAGCCTTTAATAAAAATGCTCTAGTTTTACTGTGGAGTGCAAATTCTCACACCGTAGCACAGCCCGCGGCATTCCAAAGGGGAAATACCAGCTTGTTTGCTCCAGCCGCAGTATCTTTCAGTCTCCAGGATGCACATTTTCCCCCCTCTTCAGGCCGTATCATCCCAGTGCATATTCATCGGTGTAAAAGTGATTCATCATCACCTTTCATTTTTACCATCAACTGTCTTATTGTTCATTACCATCCCGAGGCTGGTTTCTCATTTTTGCCCTTGAATCTGCAGTTTTTATTTCCTCCGCAGACTACTTTTCATATCTCCTTTTACAGTTTCTGTGTTCCTCCAAAACCATCCCTCTGTGCTCCGTGCTCAGGCGGAGCGGCAGTCACTGAATTACTGCGTATTCTCCGCAGCTCCCCAGCGTCGATGATTTTCGGCTGTATAATCTTCTTGCTCTTTTCAGTGAGCCGTGTATTGGGAAGGATATATGAGCATCACCACTCACAGAGCTCAGAAAGGGAGGGAGCTCACTCAGACTAGCGTCTTTGGTGATTTAGAGATCAACTTCCTGTTTATGATCACCTATTATCTGTGCTGGTTTTTTTTCTTTCCATCCGTTGTCTCTCTGTCTCCAGCTCCACACCACCGTGTTGCTGAACTTCCTGTGCCGTTGCAATGCTATTCCTCCATCTCTAATGTCATTGCTCACTGTCAATACCTGGAAATAAAGTCCTCTCCAGTCCCTCCTCCTTTTTTATGAACTCATTTGGTTAGTTCCCATTACACAGGAAAACAATCTCAGGCACCCTGGAATTTCTTACAGACTCTTCCCGGAAATACTCACCTTGAACATACAGCATCTCTCTTTGGCCCTCACTTCCTTTTCTCTGAATGAGAGTTAGAAGAGAGTTGGTAAGTCACCCTCTTTCCTCAATTCATCATTTGATGATTTGATTCATCATTATATCATTGATAATCAATATCAATGGTGATATTATCATCATTGGCTCATGAAAGTCTCCTCCTTTATTTTATATACTTAGGTATTTTCTCTTTTCACAGCGTTTTATGCTCAATTGTTGGCATGTCTTCATACAGCCATTTCTGCTGTAATGCTTGTTTTGTGATTGTGGATTTGTTCAAATGCCACTGACACAGAGAACCGTTTGAGTCTAATCCAATTTTCACGTGTAATTCCATCCAGGAAAAGCACTGTGAATGCAGAAAACTGCACCCTGCTGATTGGAGCCCAGTACGAATACACAACACACACACAAGCACACAGCCCTCAGACACCCAGCAGCGACCTCAGTTCGCCACATGTGTTATGAGCTATATACACCCACACCTGCATCACAACTTTCCACTCCCTTCAGATAAGCCTCACTCCACCACCTCTCGATAACTCACAAACTGAAGCCTTTCCCAGGCCCATGTTCACAAGAAAACGTCTCATCTTTTGTAAGTTGGAGTATGTACATATTGCAGGACATATGTTTTTAACTGTTTAACATGTGCATAACTGTGCCACGGCTCTTATTAAGTTCTGATCTTTTTTATTTGTCCCCGACAAAGTTTTTAGTGTTCTCCCCAAACCTATTTTTCTCACAAGCCCTGTATTTTTTTCATTGTAAGATTTTGTATAGCAAGATTATTTTTAGGAAAGAGCATGTTGTATGATGAAAAACTGTACTCTTGTTCTGGGAACGTGGATATTTAATTTATGGAAACCAAACTGTGTCACAAATGTCATTCTGCTTCCTTCTATTTTCTTTGTTGTTGTTCTAAGTCCTACGTTTTCAGATCCTTGGGTGTTGTTGTGTATTGTTTCTAATTACTGCATCTCACTCCCACACACTTTACCCATCCGTTCTCCCAGGGGTGGGCACCCACACAAGCTGTCTTCAAATTTTTGCTACTACAAATGATGTGAAAGTAAACAACCTTGTAAAAACCCCCTTACGCATCCACACAACACTTTCTTTGAAACATCTACCCAAACGTAGAGCTGCTAAATCATCAAGTGAGCAAAGCCTGACTTTCCCTGTAGAGTACTGGCCTGGTCTCTAGAACTCCTGCACAGTCTACCACCTCCACAACAAAGCCCAAGCAAGACTGCATCTCTGCCTGAGGTTCAGAGCATTCTAACTTCTGCCCGTTTACCATACAGTCCCTTCTGTCGTTTCTTCTTAGTCTTCAGATCCGGCCTCAGAGCACTTGTGATCCTCCTGACGAGGCCTTACTCCTGAGACTCACTCCGTGGCGACAGACCTCCAGCTCTGGCATTCACATTCCTTTCTCCATGGTCTACGTTCATCTCATGGTTACACTAATTTGCTATCACCTTCCTTTGTTTTCTGTATTAATATCCCACCAGCTCCATCAGAGCCAGGCTGCCTGTCTGCTAGCTCATCACAGGCTGTCATAGTTAGCTCCCACATTTTCATTCATTCATCCTCCTGTGAGCAAAACATGGACACGAGCCCATCTATGCACCTGTCCAGGCTCCTCGTTCATACCGTCTCTTCTCTGGAACATTCTCTAACTACCTCACTTAAAGAGGAGATAATCCCTTTCTATGAAAAACTGAGCATACATTCATTACTCTTTAAAATTTTGCCTCTTTGCTTTGTTAATATTTGTTTGTATACCTCTTTTCCTAAGGGGATTCATAGCTACTTGAGGACAGGATATTTGTCTTATCTTCATTTTTCCTGCATTTAATACAATCTCAAAAATTCTTCCTTGAGCGATTGAAGAAATGAGCAAAATATGAATAAATCAAATGTTATTTTGTATCAAGTGCCCTTAAGTAATCAGTTTGTAATGCCCAATGTGTTAGTCACAATTTAAAACTATTAACATAGAACAAAAAATAAGATATTTTTTAATTAAAAAATATGTCTCAAAACCAATTCACAAAGGAGATTGCCTGATTGCTGGCTGCTTTCTTTTCTTTATTCTTTTTTGTTTTTTTCCCTCAGAAAAGGATATTTTATCAATTAGCCTCTCTGGTCTGTAACCCTTTTCTATAGTTATCATACTCCATTTTAGGAATGCTGGGATCTGCTAAAATGCAATATGGTTGATAATGAAATCAGCAGCTAATTTTCACATTATTCTCAAGTGAATTCCAGTAGACTCAATTCATCCCCTCTTTTTTCATGATCTCTTAGATGGTTTTTATTAAATATTAACACAGGAGTTAGAAAGGATTACAATTCTCTATTATTTGTTCAGGAATATACGCTAGTCTAGGAGTGTGTGTGAGTGTGTGTGTGAGCCTAAATCCCTACTGATTGTCAAGGGCTAGTTAAAACGTTACGTCTCTCACCACATGAGCCTTTCTGCCCACAGGTCCTCCCCACTCTGAGTATGGCTTCTGATGATGACACGTTTCTGCCTTGCATTACAGTGCCTTGTATGTGTCCTAATGCTTCGTCCAAAGAAGAAATCAATGTTAGCCATATGACTACAAAATGTATTTCAGACTCTGCATAGCATGTAAATTAATCTTATATGAGTTATTAAATGTCCATATTTCCTTGTAATTTTTCAGTACCAATTATTCATCCTATCAACCAGTTTTGTTTTCCATCATGCATGACAAATCTTTTAGTAATCATAATTATTGGATTTGTCTTGTTCAAGTTCATCTATATAACTGAGAGAGAGAAGATGGCAGAAAAGAATGGGTATATGCATGGAAGCCATTCATACATGAGTTTCAATTCTAGTTTTTCCTTTTACTGTCTTGGATGAGTCATCCAGACTAATTGAGCTTCAGTTTCTCCATCTTTGAAATGGATACATAACATCTTTCCCATAGACAGATTATACACCTTAAAAATAATGAATAGCAAGTGTCAACAACCTTTTCTATCAAGGGACAAATAGGAAATATTTTTGACTTTGTGGGCTATATTGCCTGCCAAAACTACTCAACAGCCATTGTAGCATAAAAATAGCCACAAAGCCATAGACAATAGGTAAATGGAGGAGGTGGCTATGTTCCAATACAATTTTATTTACAAAAACAGACCGTGAGACAGATTTGGATGTTGGCCAGTTTGCCAACTCCTGATGGACAAGAAGCACTAAATTAATGGGCACTGGGACTACCATGAGCTCATCTGCCTGTCCTTACTGAGCATTTTGATTTTGTGGTCCTGATCCAAATGAAGCTCAAATAACCCAACATTTGCCAACAATATTTTATAGGGTTAATTTTTGTTTTCCCCATAACGTCTTCCATACAAGTACTACCCAGAATACTGAGTCTATTCCTGGATCAGAATTCACATGTTGAGAAGGTTAAATCCTGATTCTCCTGTCTCCTATTCAACTACAGCCACTGATGACCCCAATATTGTAACTTCTGTCTTACCCAGTATCCAAAATAATCATGATGCAGTCATGAAGCATGAACTCTGAGAGGGTCTGCAAGTAACTAGCCACCACAAGCCCAGTGCCCTGGTATGAAGCCTCAGTACTTGTTCAACCCTCAAGATAATCTTTCTTATAGACACACTAATTTCTCCAAAATTCAACATTTCATTTCTGTGTCCTGATTAGCTCTATAACTTGCCAGAGAACTTTACTGATTCTCTATAATTCAGATGGTCTCAATTTTGGCTACAAGTTAGAATCACCTATGAAGGTTTGAAAAAGGAATTTTTTTCTCAGATCAGCCTAAAATTGCAGTGACCATAAAAGAAAAAAAAGACTTTTGCAAAATGTAAAACTTCCTTCATTAAACAATATCATAAAGAAAATGAACTATCAATCCACAGACTGAAAGAAAATGTTTCACAAAATACATATCTGACAAAGGACTGGTATCCAGGATGTGTGGAAAAACTTTTAAAAAAAAATAAAAAACTTCTTAAATGTAATTGTAAAAAGATAAGAACCCAATGAAAGTTGGCAAACAACTTAAAAGTCACTTCACAAAAGATGTATAGATGTTCAGTAAGTATAAGAAAAAGTGGTTAATATCATTTGTCATCACAATGAGATACCAATATATTTCCCCCAGAATGACTATAATTAAAAAGATTTATCACCAAACTTATTGTGATAATCACTTCATGATGGATATAAATCAAATAATTATGCTGTATACCTCAAACTTGTACATTGTTGTATATTGATTATATCTCAATCATCATGGAAGAAAAAGAAAACAAAACTTAAAAAAATAGTTTTTCTCTTTAGGGGGAAAAATTGATGACATCAATGTTGATGAGGTTGTAACTAGAATTCTCTCAGGTCACAAGTTGTTGGTGGGAATACAAAAGTGTGCAATCACCAAAAAAAAGAAGTTTAAGCAGTTTCTTCTAAACTTGAACTAAATTGCCCTAAGGCCCAGTGATTCCACTCCTACAAAAATGGAAACATAGGTTCACAAAAGGACTTGTGTAAGAATGCTCATAGTAGGTTTAGAAAAAATAGCTAAAAATTGGAAGCAGCCAAAGTATCCATCAAAAGGAGAGTGTATAACAGAGATCTACAAAAGGAAATTAAAGGAAATTAAGGAAATTAAAGATGACTCAGAGAAATGGAAAGATATCTCATCCTTTTGGACTAGAAGAATTAATATTGTTAAGATGGCCATACCACCCCAGGCAATCTACAGATTTAATGAGATCCCTATCAAATTACCCAGGACATTCTTCACAGAACTAGAATAATCCTAAAATTTATATGGAATCACAAAAGACCCAGAATTGCCAAAGCAATATTGAAGAAAAAGAAAGAAGCTGGAAGAATAACCCTCTCAGATGTCAGACAATAATACAGAGCTACAGTAATCAAAACAGCATGTTATTGGCATAAAAACAGACATATGGATCAGTGGAACACAATAGAGAGCCCAGAAATAAACCCACAGGCCTATGGTCAATTAATCTTTCAACAAAGGAGGCAAAAATACACAATGGAGAAAAGATAGTCTCTTCAGCAAGTGGTGTTGGGAAAACTGGTCAGCTACATATAAATCAATGAAATTGGAATATTCCCTCGCACCATACACAAAAATAAACTTATAGGCAAAACATTATCTGACATAAATCTTAGCAGTGCTCTCCTAGGGCAGTCTACCCAGGCCATAAAAATAAGAGCAAAAATAAACAAATGAAACCTAATTAAACTTTTAAGCTTTTGCACAGCAAAGGAAATCATAAACAAAATAAAATGACAACCTACAGAATGGGAGAAAATATTTGCAAATGATACAACTAACAAAGGTTTAATTTCCAGAATATATAAACAGTGCATACAACTTAATAACAACAACAAAAAAATCCAATCCAAAAATAGGCAGAAGATCTCAACAAGCAATTCTCCAAAGAAGACTTATAAATGGTCAATAGGCACATGAAAAAATGTTCAATATCGCTAATTATCAGAGAAATGCAAATTAAAACTACAATGAGGTATCACCTCACACCAGTCAGAATGGCCACCATTAAAAAGTCCACAAGTGATAAATGCTGGAGAGGGTATGGAGAAAAGGGAACCCTCCTACACTGCTGGTGGGAATGTAGTTTGGTGCAGCCATTTGGAAAACAGTATGGAGATTCCTCAAAAAACTACAAATAGGCTTACCATATGATCCAGCAATCCCACTCCTGGGCATATATCCAGAGGAAACTCTAATTTGAAAAGATGCATGCACCCCAATGTTCATAGCAGCACTATATACAATAGCCAAGACATGGAAGCAACCTAAATGTCCATCAACAGATGACTGGATAAAGAAGTTGTGGTATATTTATATAATGGAATACTACTTAGCTATAAAAAAGAATAAAACAATGCCATTTTCAGCAACATGAATGGACCTGGAGATTGTCATTCTAAGTAAGCCAGAAAGAGAAAGAAAAATACCATATATCACTCATACGTGGAATCTAAGGAAAAAAAAGAAAATGGAGGACACCAATGAACTCATCTACAATAGAGAAACAGACTCGTAGACATAGTAAACAATCTTATGGTCACTGAGGGAAAGAGGGTAAGAAGGGATAAATTTGGGAGTCTGAGATTTGCAAATGATAACCACTATATCTAAAAATATAAAACAAAAAACAGTTTTTTTCTGTATAGCACAGGGAACTATATTCAATATCTTATAATAACCTTTAATGAAAAAGAATATGAAAATGAATATATATATATTCATGACTGGGACATTATGCTGTACACCAGAAGTTGACACATTGTAACTGACTATACTTCAATTAAAAGAGTGTACAAACAAAATTGCTGTATATTTATGAGCTATGACTCAGCAATTAAAAAAATACTATTAGAGACATTAGACATAACCTTTAGAGTATTATATAAAGTGAACAATATCTTACACAAAAGAGTACATAGTGTATGATTCCATTTTTAAGAAATTCTCAAAAAAATGGAAATCTGTGATGAGAATAAGATCAAAACAATGATTATCTCTGGAGAGTGGGGGCAAGGAACTGACCGGCAGATGGCGTGAGGAAACTTCATGGAGTCATGGAAATATTCTATACTTGATAGAAGCTGGGATGCTGCATGCATTTATTAAAACTCAGCTAATGGACACTTAAGATTTGTATATTTCATTGTATATACGTTTACATAAGAAAAAAAGTTGTAAATACTTTTGTATTCCTGCTAGCAACATGTAAACTGAGCTATTCAGGGGAATGTGAGCTAATACCTAAAATTTACTTCAAAACGCACCAATAATAGAATGGATTACCAGATGGATAAAGGACTGGATAGTCAGGTAGGTAGTTGATAAAGTAAGGATAGCAAACTTTTAAATGTAGAATCTAGATGAAAAATACAGATGTTCAATGCAAACTTCTTAAGATTTTTGTACATTTAAAGTTTTTTTATAATAAAGCGACTTCAACCCAAGTTGGTGATTTAATTGGTTTGAGAGTAGGATCGGGACGTTGTTTCTGTTTTGTTCTGTTTTGCATTGAAACAGCTTTCCAGGTTATTCTAACGTGTAGCAGGCAGATTCAAGAACAACTGCACCAACAGTTTCCAACCCCACCCCAGGGAGCATGGACCATTTCCTGCACATATTCACTCCGAGATTAGAATATTTTTCTAAAGTTGGCCAACGTCTCGCAAACACAAATCTGCCACCCTGCTGACAGGGAGCCTAACCACAGCAGGTGGACCGCATCACCCTGCCTTACCCACAGCATGGCAGCCTTCGGTTACTGGCCCTGGTGTGAACCAAGTCCACTGGTTTCCCCTTAGGAACCAGCACCATCACTGAACCACTCCCCGTTGCCTTTATTTCTTTCCCATCATTGTTTCTTTTTCTCTGTTTGTTTCAGTGTGTCTGAGAGCAATTTCTGCTTTGGTTACAGAAGCAAAATTAAGACATCAGATGATAAGATTTAGGTGAGGCTAACTTACAAGTAATGTCATTTGACTGTTCTTCCTCAAAGAAAGTTCTTTTTCCTGATGAACGATTAAAAATGATCACCTTTCCTTATTATCATCAACAAGACAGGTTTTGGGTTAATATAATATATATTACTCCAGGTACATACAAGAGTGTTTCATTCTGTGACATGGACGGCAAAGCAAGAGACCGGCAACTCATTGTGGATAAAACTGAGTAATAATCCTCTGTTAAAAGACAAACAGACCGAAAAACAAAGGACAAGTATTTATCAGAAGAGACGTGCACTCCTGTGCTGAACTGGCTTCTCCTCCAGAACTTGACTGGGAGTTCTTTTTGCACAGGACTCATGTTCTACCTGCCTTTGATTTTCCATTGTCAACCTAGCCGTGGCACATGGGAGATTTAGTAACTGAGGCTCATGGGAAAGTGATTCAACCACAGATCCCTGCCTTCTTGCAACAGTAGCTCAAGGCATCAGTGTGCCTGTAAATACTCTATAATCTCGAGGTTAACTCATACAGTCAGATAGTATGAGAGTTACTAACACTGCTCTTTACAATTATGAAAACTGAGGCTTACAGAGGCAAAATAGCTTGAACAATGTGCCACATCCATAAAATAGCAAAGCTGGTATTCTAGCCCAGGTCTGTCTCCCAAGACCATGCTCTTTCCACACCCATCATTCTACATCCCACAGAGCTCAACAGAAACAAGAAACTATGTCCCTCTGCCCCCAGGATCAATGAGGGTTCCTTCTCTTCTCTCCAAAACCTGAACAGAGTTCATTACCACCAGCATAGAGGACATAATGATCACAATAACAATTTTCCTCTTTTTAATGTGTCTGCCTAGCCAAGCCCGGGCACTCCCCTTCACCTTCTTCTTTAAATCATCAGGCGATTCTGATGTCTGAATGCAAGGGATCTGTCACAGGTTCTGCTCGTCATCTTCCTTCCCAAGAAGGATCTGTGCAGGGCGCACAGCTGGGTGGTATAAATCACACTCCCACCATAGCTGCCACTTTCAGTCTGATGAGGGAGAGAGAAATAAACTGCTGGCAAACAATCAGAATGGATGGCCTTTTTTCTCCGACATGTCAGGCTGCTTGTACTGCCAACTGTCAAGGCATCATTTATCTTGGTTACCAGCACCCTGGGTTAAGCAAGAATCAGGTTCCGCAAAGGGACTTTGCCGGGTGAATTGCTTCAGAAGGCTGTAAACACTTCCCTGAGACCGTTTATGTATTTCACTGTGCTGCTTGTGGGTTATCTTCTCCAACCCTGTTGTGACAGGAGTGGAGGTACCACAAAGCTTGCAGCTTTCCTAGAAGCTGGTGTATATCAACAACCAGTGCTTTCAAATATGTGTGGTGACTAGTAGCCTAGTAGGCTTTCCCATATATAAAAGGTTAAATCATAACCTTAAGGAAAGAAGAGGGTAAAGGGATACACAGAGTTCTTGCTCACAATCCTTTCTCCTCTCCCCTCCCCCTCATCTCTTCTCTCCTCCTCCATCCCTCTCCTTCCATTTCCCTCCTTCCAGTAAGAGGTGAACATTCTGGTGGAAAGGATTAAATGTATGGATTAGAAGCTTGGAATTTGTAATCTTCATTTGATGTGACTGGTGAAGTCTTAGACTGGATTCTTCCAGAAGCCAACCTTGAAACTAGATACGTATTTAGGAAGTGACCCCAAATCAGAAAAGCAAGACAGGGAAGAGAAAGAAAGCAATAAAGGTGCATTAATAAGCAGGTTATCACTGTGGGCAACTGGGGCTCAATCACACTGGGGACTTCTAGGAGAAAACAGGGATGCTTCAGAGTGGTTCCAGCTGAAGGACAAGGAAGCTGGCTATTTGCCCACCAACTCCTGCTGATCTTGGCTGAGACCTGCTCCAAGGAGCCAACTCCCTAATCCCACAACTTGCTTTGAGCATGTGCCCGTGGTCAGAGAAAGCCCTTAGAGAAAGAGACGTAGTGCTTGCAGTAAGAAGTTGTTGTTACGCATATCATAGGTGAGTGCTGAGACATGGGCACGGCACCAGGCACCTGCTGCAGATAAATACCACTTTGAGGGGGACAACAATGGTGACAAAGGGAAAAAAAATTCAGTTTAAATAAAGAAAACAAAATAGTGCATACTTAATTCTTTCATTCGAATGGATTTGTAAAATTTTAATAGCCTCTCTAAAGCCATTGCAAATTATATTACAAGGCAGAAAAAACATGAAAGTGTGAGTGTATCCAGAGTTCACTTCTTATTTATAAGAAAAGGTGATCAAAGCATGTTTCGACAAAAAAAAAAAAAAAAAAAGTCCTATCAAATTAACAGCAATTAGGTTTCACTGCCAAAATATTAAACTCTATATAAGTTGAACTTTGTTACCATAATATTATTTTGATTTCTACCGCAATATATTTCTCATCACATCCGTATGGACATGAAGAAATGATCAGTTCAGATTTCCAGTTCATAAAATAATTATCATCCCAAGCTTATAATTAAATTTTTAATATTTCTCATAGCTACTTCTCTAAAGACTTCCTTTTATTCATCAATATTTTTATCTTTTTAAAAATCATTAATTTCCTTCGATAAAGACATTGAAGGGTTATTAAGTATGTGCTTTACACAAAGCTATTGGGTATAACAGTCGGGATTCAAAAACATCTCTATAACCCAGAAAATCAAACTAAAACACATAGGATTTAATTTATCAAGTATATTTGCAGCATCTTGCATTTAGGCTGTAAAATATTCATACCAATGGTAGAAAGTAGAAGGCAACATGCTTTATGCAGCTGTTTTCACCAAAGAGAGCACAGGAGCATTACTGGGCTCAGCTTCCTTCTCTCTGTATAGGAACATCACTGCCTACCTTGGTCAGCTGTAAGGTTTAGATACCATGTATATACCTGACACATAGTAGGGAATTTAAACCATTGTATTAGTTCATTCATTCACCATGCATTTATTGAGTCTTTACTACACGGGAGGCAATAGGCTGGGCACTGAGAATAAATACAGTTTGTTTTCTCAAAGCCTAGAATGGAGTGAGAAATTTGGCAGAGGCATATGATAAAGTTGGGATAGTACAGAATATCAAAGAAAATCAGACATCCAGCCTGAAGTGGGGAAATGTTCTGTCCTCAGGAAGGCTGCTCAGTGAATGTAGTATTTAAGTAGAGACCTAAAGAATGTGTTGGAGTCAACAAGGTTAGTAAGAGGTACAGGACAGAGTGTTGTTTGGGAGACAGAAAGCTTGTTGCAGGAAGAGTAAGCCTCTAGTGGGGGTCAGGGTAAGGGGAGCCTACTATAAAGATATATTGGCTGGACCATGGAATGTAGATAGGGATGGGGGTGGGTTGAGGAGGCAAGAAGGACAGATGAGAGATAAAGCTAGGTAGGAAGCATGGCTCAGGTCTTTCAGGAGCCCCGTGGTCATGTTGAGGCATGTTTATATCATAAAAGACCAATGAGGAACCATTTAAACAACTGAATTGGAAAGTTACATCACCAGCTTGAAAGGACAGGAGAGAAGAGCCAGGAATATCAGCCATGAGTCTCCTATGTGGATCCAGCTGAGAGGTAAGGGTGACTTTGAAGAGTGCTGGAGGGCTAGAAAAACATTGAAGGGTTCCAGGTTGAAAGGATACAGAATTGATAGGGCTTTATGGTAGGTTTGAAGAGGAAGACAGGAAGAAATTGGAGCCAAGGTTGATATCAAAATTTCTGCCTTGAGCAGCTGGATAAATACTATCATCATAAGAAAAAGATTAAGACCTTAAATGGTTACATAGAAATCCTAGACTTAGACCATGAGTACCTATTGCTAGGAACAAAGCTGTAAGTTTTCCTTCTATGGAATCTTGGAACACAGGAATACATCATAAAATGTATTACTAAAACTTATTTAATCACCATTAGAAAGAGACTACACAGCTCTTTACTTTCACAGTTTTTAGCAATTCAAGACCCAATCTAATCAAGATTCCCTCTCAACATATCCTTCCCTTGACCCGTGTCATCCCCCCAACCTCGGTTAGAATTAGTGTCTTCCTCTCTCACAGGACACTACATTGCTTCTGCCTCTACTGTAACGCTTAACATAGATTTCCTCATTCAAAGACCTCAAGGTTGATTCTTTCTCCCACAGTTAATGTCATGGCTAAAGTCTTAGACTCTGAATCCCAGGCACCATAACTCCCTGAGTAACCTTAACCTTTCGAGAGTCTCAGATTCTGTGTCTGTCAGATAAGCCGAGTTCTGAACTGACCTCATGGGACTGACAAGAGGATTAATGCATAACGTCTGTCAAGCACATAGACCAAATTATCTATTACTATCATGAGCCCTCTGAGGGGTCACACTCTGTCACTTGTAACTGACTGTCCTCCACAGTGCTTAGAACACTGTTTTATACTTCATAAGTATTTAAAGCATGATTGTTTAATGGATTTCATTTTACTCATCTATTTCTTCTCAAATATCAATGGTGGATACTTGGAAGAACTCAAACTGTGTTCCTCTTTGCAGGCCTCACTAACCCTTGGAGTTGTCAAATGACAGAATGACCCTGCTCCAGGTCAGCAAACTCCTTGATACACTCTGGGCAAAGATTGGTCTAAATGAATCAGAAATTCCCCGACGCCATGATCAGTGACAGGTCTTTATTTGAAGGTAACCTTGTCAATAAACTAGAATGATTCCTTTTCCTTATAGTATCTAAATCAAATGATTAATGATCTGAAAACCAACTCCAATCTGTACCACCACTTAGAAAAAAAGGTTATTAGAAGGGTGAAATCTTATTTGGTGTAAAATAGAAATAGTTTTATATGATAAAAATGATTATTTTGTATAATTGATTTGTTTCCATAAGCTTGAATTTTAAATTTTGGGGGGAAGGTAATTAAGTTTACTTATTTATTTTATTTTTAGAGGAGGTACTGGGGATTGAACCCAGGGCCCTGTGTATGCTAAGCATGCACTCTAACACTTGAGCTATATCCTCCTCCCTATAAAGTTGGATTTTAACACATTGTTTTTCCTTAAAGTTTATATACTAATGATGGAAATCCAGAATATATGAGACCAAAAGATCCAGGTTGGTGTAATCATGGTCAATCAGACAGAACTGCAAATCTTGGTCTCTTTGAATTATTTACCTTCATTTAAAAAGTAGTGACCCTTAGGTATAGAAGGCTGGGCGGTAGTTAAGAATATATTTGGGGGTTTCTGGAGTCAGACTTCCTGGATTCAATCTATTCTTCCTGGAGAATCGATTTCCTAGCTATGTGTATCCAACCCAGCCTTCTGCACCTGTCAGGAATCTATCATCCCCACAGGTCCACTGAGCCCCAGTTGCTCAAAGGAAAGCGTTAACTTCTGTGACACCATGCAGTGCCCTCTTCTAACACTTTGGTTATCTCAGCTTCCTGGGAGGAAAGGCCAGTTCTCTCTTCAACAGAGTACCAGCATCAGCATGCCTTCCATGCAGGAGCCCAGCAGCTCTGGTATCCAGGTCGAAGCAGACAAGACCCGTATGACTCTCTTCCATCACTTCGGAGCTCAGGTGAAGCACCATGCCAGGAAGTGAGGGATCTGGCTCCCCTGGAGTCTGCAGGTAATATGTCCAGACATACAAAGGAATTCACATCCTGTGGACTAACTAGGATCAACCAGAGAAAGGAAGACAAAGGGGAGCCATCAGATAAATCCTCTCCTTTCCTCCCCTCCCAGGCATGGTGGATCCACAAATTCTTTCTGAAAGCTATTCAGCTGGCTGTCATCTTGTCAAGCTGTGGCCAGCCTGGCAATACACCACCTTATGTTCTCTTCTCTTGTTTCACCACCCTTTGTACCATTCCTGTTGGTCTGGGATCACGTGTTACACAGAAGTCTTAGCTTGTAAGCATCCCCTTAGTTTGTAGAGAACCCCATCTAAGAGACTGTGTGAACTTGGACAAAACACTTGATCTTTCTGGATCTTTGTTTATTGATCTACAAAATGGAGACAACAGTATATTCATATCATAGAGTTTGAGGGGATAATATGTGTAAAGCACTTAGAAACTTTTGTTGCTCACAGCAAGTGCTTATCACTATTAACTATTTTTACTGCGTGCATAGTGTGACTATGACAAATGACCGATCTGAAGTCATGATATGATAGTAATGGATCCAATTGTTTTAGCTCAAAAGTGATTTCATAACCCTTCTGTAATGATGGTTCTCAAATTGCTTCTGTGCCTCATGCCTCACATCTTCACAATAAAGTACAAACTCTCTGATGTGACGTTAATTAAAGTCTGGTAACAATTAGCTCTCCCGTCTCATAACACTGACTTCCGTCATAGATGATAAGCCCATTTCTGGAAACACCATAATAATAACAGTAATAATAATAATAATAATTACAACTAGTATTTATTGAGTACTTCTTATACTTCTTATAAGCCAAGGAAATCATTATTCTAAAATTTTAATGTGTTATACTCTTTTCGGCTCAAACTCCATGGAAGAGCATTTAGCTAGAGTAAAAGCGAGAGTCCTCGCACAATCCCAAAGCCTCAGGTGAGCCAGAGCCCTGACCCCACTCCGCTGAGCCCCTCCTCCTCATTCCATCTCACTCTCTCTGGCCCACTTGCTGCTCCCCGGACACCTCGGGTACTACCTCAGGGAGGGCCTGGGCTCTAGGGACCCCGGGCCAGGCGTGCTCTTGGCCAGACATGCACGTGGCTGACTGCTCGGCACTTCCAAATCTTCCCTCCAGCCTCGCCTTCTCAGAGAGGCTCCCCAGACCCCTCCATCAGGTTTGCAGCCCTGCTTCCCCACCGCCCAGGCTGCTGTGCGGATCCTCCTCCTCGGCTCTCCTTTCTTGTTTTCAGCAGTACTCATTTTTTCCAGCATTACAGCTAATAAACTTGTTGACAACCTGACTGTTTCCTGTCTATCTTTCCCTGGCAGATCTAAGCTCCATGAAGTAAGGAGCATTGTTTTGTTCGATGAGGTTTCTCAAATGCCTCAACCAAGATAGGCACCTAGTAGGTGCTCAACTATATGCACTAAATGAAATAATGCATTAATGCTCACACCCCTTGAAGGTAAGTGACTAGGATCCCTACTTGATGGCTGTGGAAACTGTGGTGTTCCATAACTAGCCCTTACTTGCACAGCTCACCTGTAGTGGGGCCAGGATTCAAACCCAGCAGTCTGGCTTTGGAAGTTGTGTCCTTAAATTTTACATAACACTGCATTATAATGTGTGTGTGTGTGTGCGTGTGTGTGTGTGTGTTCATAAAATGTATATGTAGATGTTATATGGTATGTCCTTTTTAAGATTTCTAAATTATCATCAATTAAAAATGTAAATATTCTCTTTGTGATAGAATTGTTTCAGAGTGACAATCCAAGGATCAATTGGTAGTTAAAATATATCAAACAACATAGTCCTGGCCAATATGTACTAACAGCAATAAAATGACAATTTCAAGGCATATACTTCCACTGCTGGGTCTAGAAGAGGAGTAGGATGGAAATGTTGAGCTAGGATTACCCAAGTCACTTAAAGAAACACAAAGCAATATATGCCCACCTTTCCAAGAAGGCATCATCCACATGTAATTGCTACTCTATAGACTGATTGATTAACTGATAATAAACATCAAGGCTAATAATTGAAAACTTCCCTAATTTGGGAAAGGAAACAGTCACCTAAGTCCAGGAAGCACAGAGAGTTCCACACAGGATCAACCCAAAGAGGAACACACCAAGTCACACAGTAATCAAATTGAAAAAAATTAAGAATAAGGAGAAAATATTAAAATCAGCAAGACAAAAGCAGCAAATAACATATAAGGACACTCCCATAAGGTTATCACCTAATTTTCAGCAAAAATTCTACAGGCTAGAACGGAGTGGCATGAAATATTTAAATGATACATTTAATTAAATTAAAAAATAAACAAAAGGTACAAGAATTCAGCCAACAAACCAGCTTTACGACAAATGTTAAAGGAACTTCTCTAGTCATCATACCACAAGGAGAGAGAGAGGAAAAAAAAAAAAAAAAGATCTACAAAAACAAACCCACAACAATTAACAAAATGGCAATAAGAACATACATATTGATAATTACCTTAAGTGTAAACGGATTAAAAGCTCCAACCAAAGACACAGACTGGCTGAATGGATATAAAAACAAGACCCACATGTATGCTGCCTACAATAGAACCACTTTAGAGCTAGAGACCCGTGCAGGCTGAAAGTAAGGGGATGGAAAAAGATAATCCACTCAAATGGAAACCAAAAGAAAGCTGGAGTAGCAATACTCATATCAGACAAAATAAATACTAGAATAAAGAGTGTTACAAGAGACAAAGAAGGATACTGCATAATGCTCAAGGGATCAATCAAAGAAGAAGACATAACAATTGTAAATATATATGCACTTAACACAGGAGCACCTCAATATCTAAGGCAATTGCTAACAGACATAAAAGGAGAAGTTGGTAGTAACACAATAATAGTGGGGGACCTTAACAACACACTTCCATCAATGGACAGATCATCCAGACAGAAAATGAATAAGGAAATACAGGCCCTAAATAACCTATTAGACCAGGGGGACCTCATTGATATCTATAGCGCATTCCATGCAAAAGCAACAGAATACACATTCTTCTCAAGTGCACATGGAACATTCTCCAGAACCGACCACATGCTGGCCCACAAAGCTAGCCTCAGTAAATGTAAGAAAACCGAAATCATACCAAGCATCTTTTCTGACCACAGTGCTATAAGGCAAGAAATCAACTACAAGAAAAAGAACTGCAAAAAGTGCAAACACGTGGAGGCTAAACAATATGCTACTAAACAACCAATGGATCAGTGAAGAAATCAAAGAGGAAATCAAACAATACTTTGACGCAAATGAAAACAAAAACACAACAATCCAAAACCTCTGGGGTGCAGCAAAAGCAGTTCTAAGGGAGAAATTTATAGCAATACAAGCCTAGCTCAGGAAACAAGAAAAATCTCAAATAAACAATCTAAACTTACACCTAAAGCAGCTAGAGAAATAAGAACAAACAAAACCCAAGGTTAGTAGAAGAAAAGAAACCATAAAGATTAGAGCAGAAATAAATGAAAAAGATACTAAAAAAAAAAAAAATCACTGAAAATAAAAGCTGGTTCTTTGAAAGATAAAATTGATAAACCTTTAGTCAGACTCATCAAGAAAAAAGAGAGAGGACACAAATTAATAAAATCAGAAATGAAAAAGGAGAAGTTATAAACACCACAGAAGTACAAGGGATCATAAAAGGCTACTATGAGCCACTAAAAAGGACAACCTAGAAGAAATGAACAATTTCTTAGAAAGGTAAAATTAGCCAAAACTGAACCAGGTAGAAATAGATAGTACGGTTAGACCAATTACCAGTACTAAAATTGAGTCCGTAATTAAAAATTCCCAACAAACAAAAGGACAAGAAGGCTTCACAGGTGAATTCTACCAAAAATGTTGAGAAGAGTTAACACTTATCCTTCTGAAACTATTTCAAAAAATTACAGAGGAAGGAATGCTTCCAAACTCATTCTAGGAGGTCATCATCACCCTGATACCAACACCAGACAAAGATACCACAAAAAAGGAAAACTACAAGCTAATACCATTTATGGACATAGATGCAAAAATCCTCAACAAAATATGAGCAAATTGACTCCAACAATGTATTAAAAAGATCATACACTATGACCAAGTTGAATTCACCTCAGGGATGGAAGGATTCTTCAGTATCTGCAAGTCAATCAATGTGATACACCACATTAACAAACTGAAGAATAAAAAACATATGATCATCCGAATAGATGCAGGAAATGCTTTTGATAAAATTCAACACCGATTTGTGATGAAAACTCTCCAGAAAGTGGGCACAGAAGGAACATACCCAACATAGTAAAGGCCATATATGACAACCCCACAGCTAACATCATACTTAATGGGGAAAAACTGATAGCATTTCCTATAAGATCAGGAACAAGACAAGGATGCCCACTCTCACAACTTTTAATCAACATAGTTTTGGAAGTCCTAGCCACAGCAATCAGAGAAGAAAAAGAAATAAAAGGAATCCAAATTGGAAAGGTAGAAGTAAAACTGCCGCTGTTTGCAGATGGCATGATACTATACATAGAAAACCCTAAAGAGGTGACCAGAAAACTACTCGAACTCAACAATGAATTTGGTAAAGTTGCAGGATACAAAATTAATATAAAGAAATCGGTTGTATTTTTATACACCAACAATGAAATAGCAGAAAAAGAAATTAAGGAAAAATACCATTTACCATCACACCCAAAAGAATAAAATACCTAGGAATAAACCTACCCACGGAGGCAAAAGCTCCAAAAACTATATGACACTGATGAAAGAAACTGAATGCAACATAAACAAATGGAAAGATACACTGTGTTCGTGGATTGGAAGAATCAATATTGTTAAAATGGCCATACTACCCAAGGCAAGATATCAAATCAATGAAATCCCTTTCAAATTACCAGTGACATTTTTTTCACAAAGCTGGAACAAAAAATGTTAAAATTTGTATGGAAACACAAAAGATTCTTGGTGCATGCTAGATTTGGCTTATAAAATATAATTTGCCAACCCCCTGCCATGAAGCATGATACCTGAGGTCATTAGCTGAAAGAAATTCCAATATAAAGTTAATGCATTCAACATTTTTATATTGTTTCTCTATCATTTATTCCTAGACACAGATTACTAGTTTTCATTATAAATGCTAACAATAGAATTGGAACAATCATATTTATAAAACACATTTGCATATTCAAAATGTGCATGCATTTTAGTCTTTATGTGTCAGATCCTGGGCATCATTTCAGGATGGTGACCAGGATGCTCAGGACGGTTCATATACAGTTATTTCGAGACAGGCTCAAGTGGGCAAGATGCTGGCCCTGACTTTCCAGCTCTTATTCCTGTATGCAGATGCCAACTTGCTTTATCCAGACTCTGAACTGAATTCTGTTTTCAATACTTCTCTTCTCCTGTCTTTACCCATTCAGGACCATTCTTCCCAACATCCTCTTTCTGACCTTGGCTTCACAGCTTCTCTAGTCTTTCAGTCCAGAACATTTCAAGGTCTTCTTCATAAATATCTGCCCCTCTGGGCTGAAATATTTTATCATTAACAAACTAAACACCACCTCTCTTGAGCCGAAAATCTCTCTTTGACTCCTATATCTTTCAGGGTAATTAAACTCATTAGCCCTGCATATAAGGATCTATGGGATTTAGCTGTGAACTTATTCTTAAAACTTAGCATAGTATCTTGCTTCACAATTCCAAAATACATAGGCCTTTCACGTACCTTGTTTTTTGTTTGTTTGTTTTAATTTAATTTTTTATTGAGGTGTCGTTGACTTACAATGTTAGTTTCAGGTGTAAAGCAAAGTGATTCAGTTACACATATACAATAAATATACATATTTTTCTTTTCAGACTCTTTTCCACTGTATGTTAATACAGGAAACTGAACGTCGTTCCCTGTGCTGTACGGTGGGCCCTTCAGCCGCCTTGCTGGTTCACGTTTCTCCGACTTTACGTGTGCTGTTCCCTCTCCCTGTGATGCCCTCGTCTCCTTGGATACTTGACAAAATTCTGCTAATCTACTATTTCTACTGGTGTAGGCTTCATCCCTCCCATAAAAACCCCTCTCCCCCAACCAATATCACCTCTGCACCTTTTGCGTGTAATTGTTATTGCCTATTACACCTGTTATTGTAAAATTCTGTGTATGATTGTTTCCTTTGCTAGACTGATTAAAGGCAAGGACTGAATCTTACCCAGTCTGCATCCTGAAAGACTAAATATACAAGTGGACAATAGCCAGACCTCTGACCCACAACCTCTGCAGCAACTGGCCCCAGTCAGGATTTGGTCAAAGACCCCCATCCTTCTCTATCTTTGCTTTGAACTCAGGACCAATCAGAGAAAGCCAAAACGTGCTCCCCAAACCAATCACATAAGCTGCTCTGCTTCTTGTTAGCCTGCCTCTAGCTTCCCCAAGCCAGCAACCTCCAGTCGGAACAGACCTGAAGTATTCTCCTTTTTTTTAAATTATAAAGTTTTCCCACTCCCACCTGCCTTTGAGTTTCCGCCAAACACGGGTGATGGAGGCTGACTCTCTTGCTATAGCAAGTTCTGACTAAATAAGCAACCGAGCAAGCACTGCTTGCTCTAACTTTTCCTAATGTATTTCCAGTCCCCAGCACCAAGTGTTCTTGATGCTGATGACCGTTTTTGATCTGCTTACCCTAATGGGGGAAATGTCAGGGTGGGAAGTCTGGCTAAGTCTGGAAGAGCTCTGCGAGGGAGCCCCTACCGAAAACTTTGAGTACCTAAGGGGACCAGTCAGATCGCAAGACTCATGAGCTAAATAGGAGAAGTGGACCCATGGAAATGGATAGATAGAACGTAAGGAATAAGAAGCATAATGGAGAGAGCAGTGGGCTGGGTACAGCTCAGTGGTAGAGCACATGCTTAGTATGCACGAGGTCCTTGGTTCAATCCCTGGTACCTCCATTAAAAATAAATAAATAAACCCAATTACCTCCTCCCAAAGAACAAATAAAAAAGGTCAAAAAAAAAAAAAAAAGAGCAGGGAATTTATTGGGCAAAATCTTAAAGACCCTTGGGTTTATGTTATAAGCACCTGCCCCTCTGATCTACAAGGATGTGACAACTTATATAAAGAGCCTAGAGTAGGGCAGACCCAATGAGTTTTGAATAAAGTATAATAATAAGTAACTCTCAAACCTTGAAAGAATATGCAAATCTGTGCTCAGACTCACCTGGCTCCCTTTCCCTTTACTCTGTAAAGCAAAGAATTCCACTTTAAGTCCTCTATAATATATTTTGTAAGACAATACCAAGGAAGCCTAATCTGTTTTACACATGGAAGGGCAACAGAGAAGACTTATCATGGCATGAGGGATGAGCTGTGCCTCCAGGAGCATTAAACCCAGCCGTCAGTGGACACCAAGACTCAGGATACCTGAACTGAATCCCACAGCAGTGGAAAAGCTTAGTCATGCAGGCTGCACGTCGGGCTGAAAGCAAAATCAACAAACTCAAAACACGCAAAGGGGGTTGCCTTTGAAGTTTCAGGATTATATTCTCCCTTTGTCATAACAACGCCATATAAACAGTCTCTCTCATTCACTGCATGAAAGGACCTTAGTATTTTTCCTCACTTCTAGGGTGTAATTAAATACCAATTACAGATCTCCCTTGACTTACGATGAGGTTACATCCTAAGAAATCCAGTGTAAGTTGAAAATATCTTAAGTTAAAAATGTATTTCATATACCTAACCTTCCAGACATCACAGTTCAGCCTTGCCTACCTTAAATGTGCTCAGAACACTGACATTAGCAAAAGTTGGGCAAAATCATCAAATATAAAGACTGTTTTATAATAAAGTATTGCATATTTCATGTAATTTACCGAATATTGTACTGGAAGTGGAAAACAATGGTTGTGTGGGTACAGGATGGTTATGAGTAATTCAGTCATTTACCCTTGTGATCACCTGACTGACCTGGAGCTGCCACTGCCCAGAAGGACAAGAGAGCATCACACAGCATATTGCTAGCCTGGGAAGAGATCAACATTCAAAGAGTTCAGTCTCTACTAAATGCATATCGCTTTCACACCTTTTGTAAAGTCAAAAACGTCGCATGTTCAACCACTGAAAGTCAGAGGCAGCCTGTCTATTTTGGCAGTGAATCCGACTAGTTTAGGGAATAAGCTATGGAGCCAGAAAACCTGAGTTCAAATCCTTGTTCTCACCCTAAGATCAAGGGTGAGTTACTTCACCCAGCGAGTCTTCAGGTTCCTGATCTGCAAAATGGTATATGAATATGTATCTTTGGGGGATACTGTGAAGATATGATTAGACAATGTGTAAAAATATTTAGAGTGATACTGAAATAACAGCTATTTTTATCTATTTACTATATATTCCATGTGTGCATGTCTATACATGAGTATGTACATGTATCTGAGGGATCCATTCTCTATACTTTAATTCTCAGATTAGTCTTCTTTAATATTAGTAATAGTATTAGTCTTCTTTTTTTTGATTCCACACATGGGTGATATCGTATGGTATTTTTCTTTCTCTTTCTGGTTTACTTCACTTAGAATGACGATCTCTAGGTCCATCCATGTTGCTGCAAATGGCATTATTTTATTCTTTTTTCATGGCTGAGTAGTATTTTGTTGTATAAATATACCACATATTCTTTTTCCAGTCATCCGTTGATGGACATTTAGATTGCTTCCATGTCTTGGCTATTGTATATAGTGCTGCTGTGATCATTACAGTGCATGTATCTTTTAGAATTAGAGATCCCTCCGGATATATGCCCAGAAGTAGGACTGCTGGATCAGACTGTCTTCTTCAAATTTATGACGATTATGTCTTAAGATGTTCAAGAATCCTGAAGGATATCTATTACAGCATATGTAACCTATAAAATGTAGTAACTTGAACGATTACTGTGTATACAGCCATACGTTTTAAAACCATGAAGCTATTAGCCAATAAGAATGTTGAATGAGCAGCTGGGCTCACTTATTAGCAAACTGACTCAGCCCTGTACATCAGGCTTACAGCACAGACAATTCATATTTCTGCCCCAGGGCGATGAAATCTATTACTGTTCTCTATCAGTATCAATAGGATTACTATACAATACTCAAACCTTCCATTACAGATCCCTGGACACCAATAATCCCCTACTTTTTAAAAATTTTTATTGAAGTGTAGTTGATTTACAATGTTAGTTTCAGGTATACAGCAAATCAATTCTGTTATACATATACATACATATATATATTTTCTTTTCTGAGTGTTTTCCATTATATGCTATTACAAGAAATTGAATACAGTTCTCTGTGCTATACAGTAGGTCCTTGTTGTGCATCTATTTTAGACACAGTAACGTGATCCCCGGTCTATTTGGTGGAGTGTGCATCCGCCCTTCCCTTTCCCTGAGGTTCTAGCAGCCTAACTCAAGTCCCTTCAGCTCCTCTCAGAACTACTCCATGTACCACCTCTCCCATGGAGGCATTTCTTCATTCACTGTGTAATCACAGCCCCTGGTTCTCCCATGCTAGGATGAATCGTAGATGCTTCTATCTTGTTCATTACTCCCTCTCACCTAATAGACTGTGAGTCCCCTGAGAACAAGGGATCATGTTTCATGTGTCTCTGTAGCAATAACACTTAACACAGTGAGAGCATCTCATTTTATTCATTTATTCAGCAAGTTTATTTGCCCAAATCTCATTAAGTATCTACAACTTGCCAGGTGCCATGCTAGGCATCTGGGTTTCACTAGTGAAGAAGGAAGATGTGGGCCTGCATTCTTCCCGTCTAGCTAGGAAGACAAGCACTGAACAGGTAACTGCAGGCATGATGAGTGGTCCTGAAGAGACGTCTGCTGTGGACAGGAAGGGAAGGCTGACGTTGCTAGGCGATGACGGGGACCAGTGCTCCAGCCAAGAGAAACGGCACTAGGGGAAGCCTGAGGTTGAATCAGTAAGGTCTGGGCCAAGAACCGGGGTTTGGAAAGCCAGGGAACAGAATTGGAGAGGTGTGCCCTCCAGTTTTCCAGGGTCTTATAGGTTATTTTGTGTAGTTTTAAGTGTTGGGAGAAGACACTGAATGGTTTTCAGCAGAAGTGTGACATGATCACATCTGTAGTTGGAAAGGACGGGTGGGTATTGAGTGGAATGGACCTGAGGAAGGATTTGCTGGGAGACCAGTGAGGAAACCCGTCCAGGTGAGATGTGCTGGTGGCTCAGATCAGGAATGCGTCAGAAAGGGATCCAGAGCAGCAGACAAGTTGGAGAAATAATTAAGGGGCAAAATGAAGAGACTTTTGCATTCATTTGACATGGGGAGGGCGTGAGAGGTAGGAAGGAGTCAAGGATGTAACTTGGCTTTTAATTTGAGGAATTCCATGACTGATGCCAGAATTATTCCTTAAGCCCAGGTCAGATCTTGGCATTTCTATAATTACAACTCTTCAGTGGTTCCCCTTTGCTTCAAGGATTAAGTACAGCTCCTCAGCACAGAAGCGGCCATGATCTGGACCCAACCTCTGCTCTGCAGTTTTTGGCCTTTTTATTTCACGGGTGCCAAATTCTGTGCAGTTCTCCAAACATGCCACACACACACTGCTTGCTGTGCCTTGGAGACCTTCCCATGCTTCTGTCTCACTTCCTAGATTTACATTTATATATGTTTACATATAATATATAAATATTTTATAAACTTTCTATTCTATATATTTACATATTATATATTTTATGTATTTGTATTTTTATATTTCTATATATTTACATATATATACATACACATACATATATATATACACATATATGTATTCTTGAAAATTCCAAAAATGATGGCTGTAAACCATAGAAAAAAAAAAACCTTCTGCTAGCTTATTCCTTTCTCTCTGTTCCCTTTTTACTTGAAATAAGTTTATTTTTTTCCAACCACATTGGAATATTGTGGTTGTTGCTGTTACCTTTTATGTACCTTTAGCATAAATACTTCAATATTTTAACCTCGGCAGATCTGTTGAGTTTATTTAATTCCCTCCAGGCCGGGTTGAAATTAGATGTTAGCATTTAGAGCACTGAAACAAGAAAGTTGTGTGAAATTTTTCCTTTTAGAGAGCCCAGCTTTAAGAATTGCAAAAACAGGGAGAGAGGGCTTTTCTTGCAGAATCAGAAGTAATTAACCTTAGAAACAGAAAGAAGGAAAAAGAAAAAGAAAAGAAAATGAAAATGTGTTCAGCACTGGCCATTGTGCCAGGCCTCACTACTCAACTCATCTCATTTTATCTGTGCAATGATCCTGTGCGTGGAGGGTCAGGAGTTCCGTGCGATACCCAGTCTCCGCCTTCTACAAAGTCTAGAGATACATTAGGAACCTGCAGAGTGTTGCTCATAAGAAACTAAAAGACATTGCTCATCGTTCTCCCCAGGGCAGGCCCCGGATGACTTCTTCTTGTTTTATAGTCTACATTATATGGAATGACATCATTAAGCCGGAACTCGATTTATGCTGGGTGAAAGGGAAATCTTGTCAGAGATAAATTAGATGGCTGTTCTGTCAGAATAAAGGTCTCATCTTTCATTGTAAAGACTCCAGATTCTTCCCAAAGCATCAGGGAAATGCACACAATAATAATGCACGAAAGGACAAGAAGAAGAAGAATTCATAGGATTATTTTCATACAAAAGACAAGTACTGCTTTGGAGCCAGTTCTCAATGGCCCTCGCTTGCACGGTGATGAACCCCAGCCCTCCCTGGAGTGTCATTTATACATAATGTCTTACGTTTTTGTTTGCTTTTTGGACCTGGGGAAGTAAGACACTGTGATAGAAAATGCATGGATATTAAATTGGACTTCTTTTATCTGCCACTTCTGGAAAATGACCTAACCTCAGGCATCCATTTTTTCATCTACATTAGAGATGATAATATCAACTGGAGAGTAAGGTTGAGAAACTTAAATGAGTTTAGGAATATAAAGTTTAGCATAAAGCATGGCATGTGATAAATTTTTGTTCTCTATTTTATGCAGTATTATTTGGAGTTTGCACTTAAAAAAGACATACTCTTGGGAAGGATACTTAGGATAACTAAGTAACCATTAAAAAAAAAAAGACAATGGGCTAATTCACACTACATTCTGGATGCACTGGCTACTAAACTGTGGCTTTAACCTTTCACAGAATTCACTGACTTTGTGGAAAAATACCCTCAGCAGCAGAGGTCATATCAACATTAAATGATTTCTTGTGTTGCGGACAATCTAGCTCAGGTTAGCACAAATTCTAATAATTGTTTTTTTCTTTAGTTTCTTTCCTTTGTCTCTGATGTACGCCTTTATGGAAAATTAGTAGCTTGAGACTATGACCAAAACAATCAGTTTAGGTATAAATGCTCTATAGTGACACATTCTTTATTTGAAGAAATTAAAAGTGCCTAAGGATAATTACATGACATTTATACACTTTCGTTCCATAATACATGAGAATTCTGTATGGAACATTAAAAGAACATGGTAATTTATCCTCTAAAGAACAAAAGAAAAGAACAAAAGGACAATGGCCTTCGGGCTTAGTGAGACAAACAGTTAGTAGTGACCTTAATGTCAACTTGTTGGCCTCGTTTGTTCTTTGAAGTCTTTTTTTTTTCTTTGTAGTTGTTCGCAAGCTAAATTATCTCTGCTGATGACTTTCAAATTTCTAATTTCAATCAAACAAGTTTCCCTGAGTTCCAAACTCATTCCTGTCTTCTTCAAAACATGTCTAGGGTGTTAAGGCATTATCAAAGTTGAACTTAACACTTTTTCCCTAAAACTTCCTTCTTGTCTATTTCATTTCATGTTACTACAAAACATACCCTGTCACTTTATTTCCTTCTCATCAACCATCCACGTCCAATTACTGCTCAAGCTCAGATGATTCCTTTTCTGAATATTCTCATGTGGATCCACTTCCCTCAAATACCATGGCTGCTGTAATAGTCTGACCAAGCGCCTTGCACCTCACTGATGGAATAGTCTCTGACTTCCCAGTTCATGCCATTCCTTTCTTCACGTCTGAGCCAACGATCTTTCTAGACAGTAAGTGTAAGTTTGTCTCTATCATTCCCTCATTAAATTTGTTCCAGATGCTCAAAATTTAAACTGACCATTTTTATTTTTTAAATGCCTCAACACGGACAGTCTTGCCTACGATAACCTTTTCAACCTCATCTTCTCTCCCAGCACCACAGCCATTTCCTTGCCAGCTAAACTCTCATATTCCAGCCTTTTCACACACTGTTTCTTCCACATGAGGCACTCTTTGAAACCTTTAAACCACTGTCCCCCATTAACATGCACATTTCAATTTAGAGATTACATCCCCAGGGAAGCTTCTTCTGGTGTCACCTACCCTCGAATCCCCTCTGTGTATCCCCTTCTTGTGGTGTGTAGTTTCACAGAAACTGTGTATTTCTCGTAATATCAACTCATAATTTTTTTAGGTTTAACTGTGTATCTCAACTAGAGGACAAATTCTGCAAAGGCAAGAGAAGGCATATTATGTTGATTTCAGGGCCTAGCACAGCATCCGGAGCACAAAATACGCACTATGGGTTAACTGTATACGTGTGTCTGCAGTCTAAAATCTAGTCTCCTAGTTAACTGGGAAAATTGAAGTCCTTGAAAGAAAATTTCCATCTGCTCAACAGCATCTCTGAAACCAACATGAATCTCTGCCATTACACTCAGCCTTTCCTCAGATGAGCATTAGGGCATCATTCAAGTGAATAACATGCCTCAATTATCAAGAGTAATTCCTGGTACATAATAGGTTCTCAATAAACATTTATGGAATAAATATCCATGTCTTTCCCAACAAAAATCCTTTTTCTTTTGTTGGCTGAATTAACAGTTAAAGTGTGTCAAAAAAAAAAAAAAGTGATTCTATTCAGTCTGAGAAACTGGGACATAGCATGTCTGTTTATTTTCATATAAATGAAATAAACAGACTGATGTAAGATCAAAGCTAAAACAGCACTTAGCTCTGGTTGAGTAAAGACCCAATCATTTGCCCCATGGGGGAAATAAGCCTGCTTCTCAAACAAACTTATAGTCAGAACTAATTATAAAGATGATCTTTCTTGGTAGAAAATATTTTGAAAATTTTAAGTGTAAAAAGAAAAAAAAAAAACTCACAGTTCCACAACCCAGAAATTAACACTGGTAATAAGGATATATTTACCTCTAGAAGTGTTTTCTTACATACACACATATATGGGCAAATACCTAAATGCACAATCATACAGTATATATAATATTTTATCATTTCATATTTATTCTAATCCACACAATCAATAGATGCATTACATTTTCATACAAATTAGGAAAATACAATAAAAGCAAAGTCTCCCTTGACCAATGACCGTTGATACGTTCAAGTCTGTTTATTACATGTTTCAGCATGCACTCTGTCACTCTATTTACACAGCATATGGAAATAAATCCTGGTTTTAGTCACTCAGAGTCATTCTCAAACCCTGTCTCATTTGTAAATGTGGAACATTCAATCAACCAGACGAACCCCATCCATTTTGGTGGAGTTACGAGTGAGACGCCCCTGGCTATCTGTCAGATTGGAAGTTTGTTATTACCTAGGAAGCAGATAAGCCTGGTCACTTGCCACTCTACCAGCCTTATTTAGAGCAACTCTACACACCGGAGAAAAGTAATTGGGACAATTATCTAGCTAGCCTTCACACCTGCTCCCTTATAACAACCAACCGACCAACTCAACAACACATAAACAGGAACAAGCCCACGTTTCTCCTAAAAATATACACCATTGTTTCTTAAGTATCTTGATCATGGTAACAAAACCAATTCTACTTGAATGAGATGGATAATTTCATAAAGAGGAAAGTGTAAAGAATTACTTTGGCCAAGGATCCGGTTACTTAAAACATTTATTTTTGGTTTGAATGTCTGTGTGCGCTTTTCTTCCTTCTGGTGTGAAGTGAGATAAAATTGCCTTATTTTTCCATTTAACTTTCATTAGCCTTGCCATGAAGAACAGAATAACTCATTATTTTTTCTGGAGTAAATATGAAAACTGTCCTCCCTTAATCCATCGCATAAACCACACCAAGACCACGAGGGTCAATATCCATGACGTTTCTATTTGATCCATGAATTATTATTTTTAAAAACAGCACCTCCCCATGTTAAGTTATTATTGAGAAATATATCAGAAGAAAGTTTCAGGACTTTTTTTTTTTCCTTCAGAATTATGCAGTCCTCTCCGAGTTCTACTTTAGAGGTGGAAATGTAACACTAATTCAAAAGATAACATTCAAATCATGTTTCCAGGTATGCTTGTGCATGTACTTTCATACAGCAACTCTCTGCATAATACGATGGAATCTTTTTTTCATCAGGTTTCTTTCTCAGATCAGAACATAGTTCCCCTGACACTCCGTCCTAATGTGAGGCTGGTCCATTTTAGTATTAACACTAACGAAGGACCATCAGAAAACAGGAAACTTGGGGAACCTCAGAGTTGTTATTTATTCATTTGCAGGTTGTCTGAGTAGCAATTGGACAACACCCTGCTCCCATAGCTCCTACTCGTGTGAGGGAGAGAGCGAGGAATGGTTTCTGGCCAAAGAACTGGAAATGATTCCATTCCTTACTTATCATGTATTTCTCTGTATTATTCAACTTATTAAAAGTTATATAACACATATCACGTGTCAGACATTGTTCTAAACACTGGAGATACAGAAGCAAACAGGGCAAAGTTTCCAGCCTCATGGGATTTGTGTGTCTGAGGCTCGAGATAAGGAATGGAAGCACTTACCACAGGGCTGGGGCGTGGTTAAAGGTGGAAACGTTTTATAAGATTATCAGTAAAAAAAAAAAAACAGAAGCTCAACAAGATCAAGAGGAATGTCTAAGGTCTCCAGCTGACCAATCAAATGACAAATAAGTAATATGTTTCTGTAGTTATCACTACCTAGGCTCAAATCCTAGACAACACCCCCCCCCACTCCCGATATACAGGTTTCATGTCTTCAATTTATTCAAGCGTATAGTGCCTTAGTTTGCTTATTGGTACAACGACAAAAATGAAAGTACCTAAAATTGTGGTGAGAACTAAATTAGCTAATCTGTGTAACAGTACATAGTCCCTGGTTTGTGGTAGCAGCTTAATACACGTGAACTATTTTTTATCTATATCTCGTTTTATCTCATTCACTAATAATGCATACTATTATTAATATTACTAATTTTAATAGAGGGAGATAAGGCTACAAAGTGACACACTCTTTAATAAAAAAAACTAAAGATAATTTTAGACCATTTTCAGGAAATGTGTAACATTAGTTTATTGCATTGCTTTGATGAGTTGTTAATCTGTGCTAAAGAGAATTAAAAAAGGGTGCTACACACCCCAACCTGTTTTTTTTTTTTAAGGGCAAAATATAAGTAACATAAAATTTACCATTTGAGCCATTTTTAGGCATACAGTTCATAGGCCTTAAGTGCATTCACATTGTTGTGCAACCATCACCACTATTCATCTTCTGAAATGTTCATCTTTCCGAACTGCAACTTCCAAATGTTAAACAATAGCTCCCCATTCCCTCCTCCCTCCAGCCCCTGGCAGCCACCGTTCTATTTTACGTTTCTGTGAATTTGATTACTCTAGTAAGTGTATAAGTGAAATCATACAGCATTTGTTGTATCACAACTGGCTTATTTCACTTAATATAATGTCTTCAGGTTTGTTCATGTGTCACAGCTTCATTTCTTTTTAAAACTTGATAATATTCCTCTGTATGGTTTTGTGTACATATCACATTTTATTCATTTGTTCATCTATTGATGGACATTTTAGTTTATTTCTAATTTGGGGGCTACTGTGAATAATTCTGCTCTCAATTTTGGTGTACCAATATCTATTTGAATCACTGTTTTCATCCCTTTTGGATATATACTCAGTAGTTGAAACACTGGATCATACATTAACTTTGTTTAATTTTAGGGGGAACCATCATATTATTCTCTATAAAGGCTGCATCATGTTTGATTCCCAGCAGCAAAGCACAAAATTTCCAGTTTCTCCATATTCCCACCAACACTTGTTATTTTTCCTCTTTTGTTTCATTTTGTTTTGAATGCTCATTATCTTAATGGTTGCAAAGTGGTATCTCATGGTTTTGACTTGCATTTCTTTAATGATTAGTAAAATGAGCATCTTTTCATGTGCTTACTGACCATCTTCTTTGGAGATGTGTCTATTCAAGCCGTTTGCTAATTTTTAAATTAGGTTATTTGCCTTTGTATTGTTGAGTTGTAAAAGTTCCGCGTAGTTAACAAAAACTGCTCAACAGAGAGCACTTCTTAGTAAAGGCAGTGGAATATATGTTTTCTTGAGTAAATGAATGAATTTGCTTCCTGTACATCTTAGCTTGAATGGAAGAAAAGAAAAGAAATAACTTGTTTTCTTTTCAAGCAGATAAAATGCAGGCAATAGATTCGGTGAGAGCCTGAGTATAATTACACATGAAATGCCTTCATTTCAGTTTCTACTGAGATTTGTTGATTATCTTCATCATATTTCAATCCCCAAATTTTGCCCATATGTCTCATTGCTCATGCCCATTACCTACAGTCCTGTGTGCATATAATACTTGATTAAAGATAGTAAATGTGTGCTGCTAAAATTTCCCACTTAAGAAATGAATTGTTTAGGACACTGTCAATTCCCTCTCCTGAGGTAATGTAGCTTGAATATGACTTCACTGGCTCTATCTTACGGCTGCACGTAAGACATTTAACAAATCTCACTTTTTCCTAAAACAATTTAGATGCATTTATTATTTTCCTTCATCCAAACAACCACATATATTACTCCGACATCACTGTATATTATTCACAATTAAATACACACAGGGGCCTCCTACAAAAGCAGGCCTGATTACATTAACGGAGCAGCCTTGCACATCAGTAAGACAACCAGCAGGCGTTGATACAAGCGCAGCTTGTGCTGGAGAGCTACTCGGTACGACGGAGTCAGGCTTCTCGCATCTCAACTCCTGTCTCTTCCGCTTACTACACACTCCCAGGCAAGTGATTTAGCCTCACCAACCTTCAATTTCCTTTTCTAAAAAAATTCAGTTTAGATACCTACTTCAAAGTATTGTTAGGAGGAGTAAATGACAGATTTGAACAGGCCCAACAATAGGGCCTGGTATACAAAGTTTACCATAGAAGTTAGCTACCATCTCTGAAAACTTATAAGAGTTAGCACACATCTCCTGGTACTAAAGAAAACAGTGCAGAATCAGCTTGTGCATGTTAGGGTGACAAGACTGCAGAACTTCACAGGAAAATGCTTTGTGCTCTTTGCGATTATGAAGGAGTAACCCAAAGCAAAAGGTGACAGGCCCAGTGCAAACCAGACATCATAGGACAAAATCTTCATGATATACTTGAAGAGGTCATAATTGTAACTCCTACAGCCTTACTGGTGAAGGGTTATCACTAGAGTGACAATACTTCCTAATTTTTCCAGGAAATCCCTTTTTACTATACCTGCTCTTGGAGTAAAATTATGCACAGTTTGTCTCAAAAATGTCCTGGCTATCTCAAGAATCCAGAAAAAGAAGAGGAAAAATAAACCTAAAGTAAACAGAAGGAAACAAGTAGTCAAAATAAGAGCAGAATTAATGAAATTGAAGGTAAGGAAATAATAGAGCAAAATCAACAAAACCAAAAGATATTTCTTTGTAAAAAAAATCAGTGAAATTGATAAACCTCTAGCAAGCCTGAAGGGAGAGAGAAGACCCCAACTGCTAATGTCAGGAATGAAATCGGGGATACAGATCCCATAGCCACTATGAACAAATTTATGCTCATAAGTTCAACAACTTGGAAAAAATTGACCAATTTCCCTAAATACAAACTATCAAAACTCAACCAAATCCAAACAGACGACCTTCTCCTAATGGTACATGACAAATCAAGTTTGTAATTAAAAAGTGCCCACTCACCTGAAATCTATCTCCAGGCCCAAAAAGCATCACGTAACATTTCACCAAAAATTTAAAGAATTAATAGCAATTTTACTCTTATCTGTTCCAGAAAATGAAAAAGAACACTTCTCATTTTATAAGGTCATTGTTACTTTGACCAAACCATATATATATATATATGTATATATATATATACAAAAAAACCTACAGAATAATGTATTTGATGAACTTAGATGCAGAATCCTTCAATAAAATATTAGCCAATCAAATCCAATAATGTATAAAATTATACACCATGGTTCAGAGGGACTCACGCTAGGTATGTAAGACTCATGCAACATTCAAATATCAATCAATGTAACCCATCCTATCAAAAGATTAAAGAAGAAAAATTGTATGATTGTACACAGTGACACAGAAACAACTGACAAAATTCAACATTCATCTATTATTAAATAAAAATAGAAAACTAGGAAGAGAGGAGACTTCCTAAACTTGATAAATAATAACTTACAAAAAAGCCTTCAGCTAATATCACACTTAATGTAGAAAAACTGAATGCTTTTTCTCTAAGATTTGGACAAGACAAGGATACTCACTCTCACCACCGCTATTCTGTAGTGTTGGAAATTATAGCAGCACCATAAGGCAAGAAAAATAAATAAAAGATATACAGATTGGAAAGGAAGCAATAAATTAGTCCCTGCTTGCAGATGACATAACTGTCTACAGAGAAAAACCCAAGGTATCTGCAAAGCTACTTCAATAAGCAAGTTCAACAAAATTTCAGGATACAAGATCAACATACACACAAATACATACAAAATAAGGTGAATTTCCATATACCAAGAATGAACATGTGGAAACTGAAGTTAAAAGCACAATACCATTTACAATGGGATACATACTGTATTCATTTGAAGATTCAACAGAGTATATATGCTAATTCTCCCCAAATTACCTGTAGGTTTAATATAGTTCTATCAAGATGTCAGTATTTTTATTTGGTTTTGTTTTCTCAGACATAGGCAGCTTATTCTAAAATTCATATGGAAAGATAATCTCTATATTACCTAAAATCATCTTGAAAGAGAATATAAAGTGAGAAGTATCATTGTGCCAGATATTAAGGCCTAATATATCACTACAGTTATTAAAATCATGTGGGGAAGGGATAGATACATAGACCAATGTAACAGGACAGAAAACACAGAAATAGACACAAAAGTATGCCCAACTGTTTTTGACAAAGATGCAAAATAAATTTAAAAGGGGAAGGCCAGCCTTCTTAACAAACAGTGCTGGGGAACTGGACATCCACTGGACAAAAAAATGAACCTTTACCTGTATCACAGCTTACACAACAAATAACTTAAAATGGATCATGATATTAAATGTAAAACATAGAATTGTAAAACTTTTAGAAAAAAAATAAGAGAAAATTTACAGCATCTAGGGTCAAGCAAAGGGTTCTTAACTTGACACCAAAAGAAAACACTGATAAATTGGACCTCATCAAAAGAAAAACAGCTTTTGCTTGAAGAAAATCCTGTTAAAAGGATGAAAAGACAAGCTACAGACTGGAAGAGAAATATTTGCAAAACACATAAGTGACAAAAATTCTTATGTAGAACATCAAAACTTAATTAATAAAAATATCAAGCAATCCAGTTAAAAAATGTGCAAAAGAAAGGATCATACATTTCACTGAAGATAATAGACAAACAGGCACATAAAAAGATGTTCCATGTCCTTAGCCATTAGAGAAATGCCAATTAAAACCATAATAAGATACCACCACACACTGACAAGAATGACTTTTAAAAAGTAATAGCAATAAATACTGCAAAGATATGGAACAATGGGATCACTCATACAGTATTGGTAAGAATATGCAATGGTATGCCCACTTTGGATGGAAGTTTGGAAGTTTTTTATCAAACTAAACATTCAACTACCATCAGACCCTGTGAATGCACCTTTGGAAGCTTTCCCCCCAAAATTAAAACTTTTGTTCACACACAAACTTGGAGACAAATGTTCATAATAGCTTTATTTTTAATAACCACAATGTGGGAAAAAAGATGTCCTTTAAGGATGAATGTTTAAATGACCCATAGTACATCGATACCATGGGATAGTACATGACAATAAAAAAACTGATTATTTATATGCAATAAAATTTGGAATAATTTCCAGGAAGTTATGCTGAGTAAAGAAAGTCTATCCTCCCAAAGATCACACACTATATGATTCTATATATATAGTATGTTTAAAAAGGCAAAATTATAGAAATGGATAATAGATAAGTGGTTGGCAGGGATCAGGGATGCAGATGTTGTGGGGTAAGGGAGGAGGTATGTCTATAAAAGACAACATGAGAGACCTTGTGATGATAGAACTGTATCTTTACTGTATCTATGGTGTGGTTGTAATATTTTAGTATATTTTTGCAAGATAATATAGACAATTATCTATGATAGGTAGATAAGAGAAGATGGGTAAAGGGCAATAGATAAGGTGTACAAGTTAACTCTCTGTATGACTTCTTACAATCATGTGTGAATCTACAATTATCTCCAAATTAAATGTTTAATTAAAAAGGAAAGAATCTCAAGAGAGACTGCCGAGATGGCGGAGTAGAAGGACACACAGCTCTCCCTCTCCCATGAAAGCACCAAAAATTAAATATAAAAATGGAACAATTTATGCAGAATTCCTACTGAACTTTGGCAAAATATCTCTTGCTTCAAAAATACAAGAAAATCATCACAAAATCAGATAAACAACAAGTTTCCTCTGTATAGCACAGGGAACTATATTCATTATCTTACAGTAACCTATAATGAAAAAGAATGTGAAAACGAATATATATATATGCATATGTGTGACTAAAACATTATGCTGTATACCAGAAATTGACACAACATTGTAAACTGACTATACTTTAATTTTAAAGAAAAGAAAAAAAAAGGAAAGAATATCAATATGGTTAATAAATTGTAAGAGCACCCTAGTTACAACCAGAAGAAACTCTAGACATATCAGAATCTTGGTCCTTTATAAATTGCTGTTAAAAATGCATGACTAGTAATGACAATTAAAGTTTACTGAGTGTTTTCCATGTTGATTCCATACTTCAAACACTTTGCATCCTGCCTCCCAGTACAGAAGACAATATGATAGATTGACAGTCACTCATCATTGATAACTGGTTTTCAACCTGTATTATGATCCTTATCATAAATCTCCAAGATAGAAAGACTTACCTGATTGTTATTAGTTAGCTGGCTAGCCAGATACATAGACAATAGAACACCTGTATAACAGAGTTAAGATTTTAATACCACAAAAGGGCAGGAATAAGTGAGCAATTCCTCTTTATCATTTGTCTTAAAGAATCTCACTTCTGCCCCAGCAAGCTACCAGTTACACACATAGAGTTTATTTTTTTCTTAGTGGATGGACAGAATTAGTGCACAAGGGTATTCTTCAATATATTAACACTGGAAAGTTACATTAAGTAGCTACAGAGTGCTGGGGACTGTGATAGGACCTTGTCAATGACATAGTGGCTCATATAGAGTCTCAATTAATACATAAATATACAAATTTATGAACGAATTAATAAGTTTATAAAGCACTTAATTTGTTCTAGTTATTGTGTTAAGCCCTGAATGAGAAGCAGATTTTGCTAGTGAGGGTCTTACAATCTGGTAGGGGAGACAGACATATATAGTTAATTACAACAAAATGTGATGTGGGGAAAGTTTTTTGTTTTGTTTTTTTTTTCCAGCAGGCATGAACTGGTAAAGGCATACAGGACAGCAGGTCTAAGATGTCTGGCGTGGTAGAATAGCAAGGATTTTAAAGGGGAAGGGGAGCCTCAATAAAGGTTTTGGAAAAGGCATAGCAATTTTCCAGAGGCAATGATTTTATCAAGTCTTCCATTCATGTATTCATTCACAAATTCATCAAGTTTAGCAAATGCTAATCATGGATCAACTACTATTGTTAGAGCTCTCTTTTCCTGTCACCTTCTTCTCACCCAAAATGGGAGTAAGCATAACACTGACACCAAATAAATCATTATTTGTTGATTAACTAATTGAATCATGCGGTGTGTCTCTAAGTCTTGAAGGTAATAGGATAGAAGAAGACTACTGTCATAGTGTGTGTACCTTGTGCTGCCTGTGAACTTAACCCCAGCCAAAGATTGTTTTCTACTCTTATTCAGTCCTCACAATAACAAACTGATAGGAACACTGTAATTTTTATAGGGGACTAATATTACCAGGAAGTACACACACCGCGCAGGCAATCAGGACTACTGAAGAACTTTCTTCTATTTCTAAAGCTTGAAAGGATACTACCAGGCATGGAAGCTTGGATTTATTCTGCTCAGGGTTCATAGCTAAACCATGCATACAGGGCTTCATGGACAGCTGTTTTCAAAGATTCTTGATAATTCCTAAATTTGACCCCATCATATTGACTATAGCATCATACCACAATACAACAAATAATTCCACTGTATTATATCCATTCAGAAAAACCCTTTCATCTCCCTCTCAGAGACAGTGTATTTTTCTGACTTGTTCTCGGTCTGATTCACCATGGGATCTATTTTCTTGTCTGACACATAAACAATGATTAAAATGTGTTACTTAAGGAAATGCTTTCTTGGGATTATTGATTGGTTTAAAATGCAGTTTGATGAAACAGCTTACAGGGTAGATTAAAGTTCCTCATTAAAGAGAGCATCCTAGACACCTTTCAAAGTCAATGCCTTTCAAAAGGACAACATGGGGTATAGACGCCCAGATTCAGGGCTGCCTTACACCCTTGTGAAGGAAGTGCCTCAAAGCCAGCGATCTACCTGCATTCCAAGGAATTCTGCAGGAGAAGAAAGTTAACTGTTTCAGCACAGAATGACTGTAGGCTGGGGTGGAGGCTCTGGTGTTTGATTCTTTCGTATCTTGCCAATTCACTCTCCCTCTGCCAGCAGCCATATAAATCATCCAGTTCCTTCATTTCCCCTTCTGGTTCATAAGGAGGATGCATCTTCATCTGAAAAGCACTTTGCAGTTCTTAAAGGATAATTCTGCAAGTGCAGGATGATGTTTCATTCCAAAAGCAACAACAACAAATTGGATTTTGGATGGCCTTCAGCAATGCACAAAGCAGCCCCTACGGACCCCTTGGAGTTATGGTATCTAAGTCAAAAGAGGAAATAGGAGAAATTCCAATTGAGATTCTAGAAGTTAAACGTGTCTTCTAGGCTTTTTCTTTTTGATTTCTAATATTCTTTCTAAAAGGTTTAACATTTTGCCATCATGTGGTAGTCAGTCATTATTGGAGAAGCACTATACCAGGAGTCTGAGTGGATGCAAACAAGAGTAACACAAATATCTACACTCAAGAAGCCAACAGTCCGGCTCATAGACATACAATACAGACTTGTGGTTGCTGGGGGGATGGGGGGTGGGAAGGGACAGACTGGGATTTCAAATGTAGAATAAATGGGCAAGATTGTACTGTGTAGCGCAGGGAAATATATACAGGATCTTTTGGTGGCTCATGGCGAAAGAGAATGTGACAATGAGTGTATGTATGTTCACTTATGGCTGAAGAAGCATGCTCTACACTGGAATCTGACACAACATTGTAAAATGACTATAACTTAATAAAATAAAAATATTCAATCAATCAATCAATCAATAAAAGAAGCCAACAGTCTGGTATATGTGAAGACACGGATCTTTTTTTTTTTTTTTTTTAAGTACTTCCTATATACCTGGGGCTTTGGCATGTATATACATGCATCTTATGCAGTCTTCACAACAATCCCATAATGCAGTTATGTACTCTATTTTTAGAAAATAGGTTTTCATCTGGTTGATCAGATTAACTATGAAACAGATGCAAGACAATTTCATTACTGCCGACCTAATCAAAGCCATCATCATATCTGGTCTTGTCCACTCTAAGAGCTTCCTAATGGGTCTCCATTTTTTTCTTTATTTTTGCCTCTTTCCAGTATAATCTGTACTTGAAAGCCAGGGTAAGCTTTTTAAAATTTAAAAGAAGCCATACCACTTCCCTGTTTGACACATTTCAGCAACTTCTCTTTTCACTTAGACTGAGTTCCCAAAATTTTCTCAGTGGCCTACGGTGTAGCACTGCATGACGGGGTTCTGGTCTACCTCTTCAGCCTCATCTCTTTCCCACCCACCTCTTTGTTCCATATGCTATATTCATGCTGTTCTTCTTTTAGTTCCTCATGCTAACCAAACTCATCCTAGTCTCAGGACATTGGTACATCTCTTTGTTTTTGCACAAACTCTCCCCAGTCCCAGGCCTTCCCTACCCAACCCAACCTGTCAAATTCACCGTTCTGTGGTGGTTAGCTTGAAAGAGAAAACTTTTCCGATCATCTAGTCTAAATAAGAGCCCTCTTGGTAAGTTTCAGTATAACACTTTCTTTTTCATGCCATGTTTCACAATTTAAAAGACTTATCTATGTGTTTAAGTCTAATAGACTATAAACTTTTGATGGCAGAGTCCAGGTTGTTATGGTTCACTGCTGGTATTTCAGGTATCTAGAAGCGCCTCACCCATGATAGGTGCTCAATATTTATTAGTTTAACAAGTGAATACACTAGTTTAGAGGACTCTTTAAATGAGAGGCCAGCACTAAAAAAGCCTCCAGAGCCTCACTAACAAATGCCATTATCACAACCAATTTTTATCAGACCTCCTTATTTCTAACATTGTATTCAACTACTTATATATATTTCTTCTCTCAGAAGAATCCTGGGAAATACACAATTATCCCTTTTCAATGATGATGAAACAGAGACTTAATGTTTAAATGAATTATCCAGTCTTACCTAATTAGTAAGGAGTTGAGAATGGATTCAATATAAGCGTTGCTTTTAAGTTAGTACTTTCCTATCTCCAATCATCGTTTTGGGGTTTTGTTTTTTGTTTTTTATTTGACTGTATCAGTTCCTTTCCTTCTGTCCCTCTGATCCTTCTCCACTCTGACTGTTATCAACTTTCATCTTCCAGTTTAGGAATATTGGGAGGAAAAGAACAATAGTGTGTTGGAATTTCTACTCAAAACTGTTCTCCCTGATAATGACAACGAAGATAAAATTTACTAAGCTTTCCCACTTTTACTGTGTGGCAGGCCTGGTGGCAAGCACTTTGTAACTTTAATTAAATCTTCATAACTTCTCTATGAGAATTATTATTCTCCTGATCTTGCATTTGAGGAAATAGGCACAGAGAGATTGTATCATTTACTTCAAGTCAAAAGTGGCGGTGGAGTCAGGACTTGAACCTGGCCAAAATGACCCCTAACCTGATTCTCTTATCTATATCATGAATGCACTGTCTTCACAATGAAAACCCTCAAGACAAAGGAGGTTGACTCAAGAACCCCAGGAGAACTCCAAAGTGTAGCACAAAACAGCTCACCACAATCCCATGACTGCAGGTTGATGTTATAGCTCAAAAATTCCCACAAATATTCTGTTATACTTCATGATAATATACATTTGCTTGTTTTAACATTGAATTATTTATACCTAAACATTTGAATAAAACTGAAAAATCAGGAACGCTTACCCCAGGTCCTTCCTTTGGCCCCTCAAATTCAAAAAGCTCAGACTGAGGTGAGGCAAGTTCTGACACGATTATTTTGGGAGCTCTCAATACTACAACCCTCATTACTTCTTATGTTTGTTTCTTTACATTTTAACATTCGCCTTTTTCATTTAGTGAAAAGATACCTGGAATATTCATCGCATGGTCTGACTTTAAGGTACAGGCAGGAACTATTTGGTATCTCATGTCTTTGCAAAAAGACAATTTCCAATTCTATGGGGCAAAGGATCACCCTAAAGACTTGTTGATCAACTAGATTTAATAACACAGCCATTACCTAATTTGATCTCCATAAAAACCTCTGAGAAATGACCTCCATTGTACTAGGGAGGTCTGGAAGCACAGAAGTGACTTTGTCACATTGCGGTTTAGGAGAAAAAAGAAACTGGAGCCCAGGACACTTTAACACTAGTATGGGTTCCTTCTGTTGAGTCTTGCTGCTGGTTGCTGGCATGAAATAGGCACAGATTACTGCAGACAGATCCTATTGCCTAAAGAATGCTAACAAGAGAGGGATGAGCTCCGTTAGATGAAGGTGGCCTTTGCTGAATCCGAAGTATCTGGAAGCACGGGACTACTTTTGGGCTGCCAGACCCATGAGACCTTCCTGGATGGATCAGAGTGGCACAGAGGTAGCCAGTGTTTCAGAATTTTGTCCATCCGCCCAGACAGCACATTTGGGAAAGGCTGCTTTCCTTTGCTTCCTTTTAAATATGCCATTTCAAGCAATCAATTTCCTGTAGTGTCTTATAGTTTCTAGGGGAGCCTCAAAGTGCTCCTGCTACTTTCCAGATTCCCCCAATTTTTAAACCAGATGACTGTTTCATAATTAATTTATGTATTTAAAATTTTTTAAATTGTCTTAATTACTTTCAGGTAAGACTGAAGGTAGTTTATGGTAAAAGCACAAGGGAAAGAGGCTGAAGATATGTGACATAGAACACTACTTGCTAGCATTTACTGCATGCTTATTACACGTATTATATCACTGGCCCTCTACACACTTCATCACGTTTGTCCTCATCTGTGAGGTGGATGATATTTACATATGAGAAACTGAGTCGCAAAAAACTGAAATACCTTTGCCCCCACAAATACAATGTGGGGACCTGGGGTTTAAATCCCTGTTAGTCTCACCTCCGACTCCTAACTCTTCAGGAAGCACTATGACTTGTTTTTGTTTTGTTTTGTTTTTCTCTAAAAGCCCTCTCCTGACCCACACCTCCTAAAGATGAACAAGGTATGGTAGGATAGTGGAGAGGAGTGGCAATGAATTCTAAAAATCTGGCTGAGAAAAATTTCAGTTCCTGAATATATAACTCAACTGCAAATTTCACCACAGGCAGGACAAAGAAAAAAAAAATGCAAAAAGTCCTAGGATATGGTAAGTGGACAATGTAGGAATCAATAAGTCCTCACTTTGAATCTTAGCTCAGCTGCCAACTAGCTGTGTGACTTCAGAGAGATTACTTCTACTCTCTGAATCGCAGTTGAGTCATCCATAAAGTATAGACAATGAAACTCCTTTGTGTTATTGGAAAGTTTAGAGATCATATACACTGGGGAACTAGCACAGTGCCCTACACATAGCAGAGACTTAGTAAAGCTAACAACTGTTGCAAACCTCTGTGGTTACCCCATGTGATATTTATTCCTCAGGATAATCCCGCAATTTAAGGCTGATAACCTGCATTTTACAGAATAGGAAGCCTCAGCTTAGGAAGGGTTAATAATTTGGTTAAGGTCATAGAGAGCTGGGATGAAAATGCATACACATCAACTCCCAAGTCAATATATATATTTTTTCTATCACACACATTGCTTTAACTGTCTAATCAAGGGAGAGAGACCCTTTTATCAGAAAAGAGCAACCTTTTCCTGGCTTGGAGCCCTGAAACACATTGGCCAAGAGGGTTGTTGCATGAACAGTACTCAGCAGAGTAATGGCCAATGTCCTGGTTGACAGTTTTACAAGAAAGGTGAAGGCCTTTCTATATCACTCGTTCTTAAATCAAAGGCCCATAGTAAAACACAAGGGTATAGTGGCAAATGAAGTTGTTTAAGGCAATTTTGTGGGGATGCAGAGGATGATGTGACCCTGATATGCAACCATCTCGTGGTCTGACTTTATACATGGTTAATGCTGGGAGCCTCTTGGGGAATGAATTCTTACATAAAGTATCCATTTGCGCTACAATTTCCATCAGGCTGTGGCCCAGAGTATGGCAAACAGTGGACAGTTTTGATGTACATTCCTTTAAAATTCCAAGACAATGAACAGTTTACAGAGACTTTATGATGGGAATTGGGCTGTCTATGTGGGATATGGTACACATTTTTCCAGAAATTTGACAAGAATTTAGGGATATATAAAGAGAAGCTTTGCCAGACTTAAGGGAAAAAGAAATAGCCTTGAAGCACGTCCTACCACCGTGACGTATGAATAAGAGAGCCATTTCCTCTTTCATGACTGTCAATCTGTTTCCCCCAAATATTAAAAATAAAAGTAATTCTTCCTCATCACAGGAATTATATATAGTTTAGCCCTTGCTCACTTAGCTTGGAAGTATTTTGTTTCTTCAGCTTTTATTTTTTCATCTCTGCCTAGTGGAGAAAATACACAACCCCTTAACGGTCATGGTGACATCAAATGAGAGAGACAGCTCCTATGAAGTTATTTGAAATACGCAAAATGTTGAACAGAGGTGAATCATATTAAGTCAATACACATTTTCTAAAAGACACTTTTTGGAAATTTTAACTCTCATTTGGAAAATGCGTATCACCTTAATATAAGGAAGCCATTAATCTTTCATAGAAGTAATGTGAATATTAAATGAGATGGAGTATTTTAGATGTCTAGTTTGTGACAGGTGTTAACGAATATTAGTTCAATTTTCCCCCAAAGTTTTTATATTATATACTTAGGATGTGATATTTTACCACTGTTCCTTTTAGCGGTAAGTTGTGAAATATCACATCCGAAGTATATAATACCTACCTGTGAAAGACCGGTGGCTTCCTTTCTCTGGTAGGAGGGTTTATAGCATTCCCACAACGGGGCAGCTGGCATTTCCAGGCAAATCTTCAAAGAGATGGTATGTTAACTCAGACTACCTGGTGCCCTAGTATTGTTTTTTTCACCCACTGATGAGGCCATTTTCTCATAATTATAGTTAAAAAAAAAACAATAGTTGAGGGGATCTAGGTCCCTGTCCTGGAAGGTATACATGTAGTATGTCTAGGACGGGCCTTTGATCCCAGTGTATCTTTTCATGAGGATAAAGATAGATTTGGGAACCCATGTCTTAACTTCTTGGTGAACCTTGTTTTTTAAGTGAATAATGCCCATTCCTCATCCCATGCCATGATGTGTTGTGGAAGCCTTCCTGGCCACCAGTGCAAAGCAAGTGGTGGCTGTGAAAGCACGCAGCTGGCTCAGTAAGGTGTTAGGCTACTGGTAATTGTTCAGTGACGCTGCTGGCTGAATTAAGTGGATTGAAATGTGTAGGTAAGTAGTAAGTAGATGAAGATGAAATAAGTAGATTAAAGAATATGTAAGAGTTTCTTAAATGACAATGATACGATAGAGTGAATACTATATTTGATAAAAACCAAATCCAAGGAGCAGGTTCATAAAAAAGCATGATGGAGCTATTAGATTAACATTTCTTCATGCTTGCACCTCACTCATTAGTACGTAAAGACAATGACCAGGAAACGATCCTTGATAATTAAACACTATGAATACAAAGGAGAAATTTTAAAGTGGATCACAATATTCCCAAAGTTGACAGAAATTAATGATGCACTGGGAAGCGTAAAAAGGAGGTAAAATAGGATAAGACCTATCAGATAAAATTATGATAAAATGGAAAATGCATCAGTAACAGCAATTTTATTACACACAAGACAGATATTAAATCTATTAATAGGTACTTGAAAATAATTTGGTCAACTGAATATTTATTTTAGGCTATTAAATATAGTAATTAGAAAATGTAACATATTAATGGTTTAATATTAATAATTTGAAAATGTATGTCTAGCCAGTACTGAGGATAAAATATTTTTGAAAAGCCCTTTGGTTTTAGAACATCTAGATGTCAGATATTTAAACAGACTTTTAATGATATTTTCTGTTGAACTCAGAAAAAATAGTAAGAAAAGCCTCCAAGATCCAGAGAGAAAGAAAAAGGTAAGAAAAGAAAAGGAAGAGGAGCAGCTGAAAGGAACCGAGTAAGCAAATTTCACAGTGTAGGCTGCCCTGAGTCATATGTCAATACCAGAACATTCGAGCTGCTGTGAACAGATGCCACCCTGGAAGTGAAGGAGTAGGCCCCTGAGCTTTGATGATGGCAGCGAGGAAAGGGGCGTAAATCCATATCCTACCCCCACCCAGCCATAAATCAGACCCATAAAAGCAAAACAATATGCTAGGAGGAAAAACCATCTATTGTGAATGCTGTAGCCAAACGGTGTCTGTAATGTCTTAGTGCTAAGTAGGAAATAGTAACAAAAACACCCACATTAGCACAGTCCTCGGAGAGCCTGCATCTGCAGGCTTAACTGTGATGGGGCTTGGGGTCGGATTTCCAACAGCTGTGTGGTCTGAGGGAGACCAAGAGAGGAAATTAAATGGTGGTGTTCCTGGGAGTTACTTATAATTTATGCATCATAGCAAAAACTAATGTAAATTCTCTTTGAAGGAAAGAAATCGTATGTGAGGACCCCTAGGACTTGTACATATTAGGTCAAAGATGAGCTCAAAATATTAAATCACTAAATACATGAGAAAATGAAAAGCCTTTGTAAACAACTATGAGTGGAAACACTCAGCAATATATGTTTGGACCCTAAGGACTTCAGATATTAGAAATATCAGATATAGAAAATAAAATATCTAATAAAACATTAAAACATATAAAATATGGATTCAAAGAAAGAGACAGTGACTGTTAAAATAGATTGGCTAATTTTATAAAATAAACAAATAAAGCTTAGATTTAATTATATACACTGAATTTTAAAATACTGAGGGAATTAAACAGTGGATTAAACATAGCTGAAGAGAATGTTAACAAACTGAAAAGTAGACTATAAAAAATTTGAAAAATGCAGTCCAAGGAGTTAGAGAGATAGAACGTTTTTTTTAAAAAAGTCATTATGGAGTATATATCATAGAATTAAAAGCTACACATTAATTGGTATTCTAGAGGAATGTAATAGAAAAACCACAGAAGTAATATTTATAGAATCAAAAGCTGAAAACATTACAGAATTTATGAAAAGACACACATTATTAGTCAATAAACACTATCTCAAACAGAGTAAGTAAAAAGCAATTCACATCTATACACATCAGAATAAAACTGTGGACCACTAATGACAAATAAGCTAGAAGTAAAAAGAGAGAAGACAGGTTGCCTAAATGGAAAACAACTGGAGAGTAGACGTCTCCACAGCAACAATTAAAATCACAAGAAATACGAACAATACGTTAACAAGGTAAGAGAAATAGATACTAAATAAGAATTGAACACTCAGCAAAAACTATCTTTAAGGACAAAGATGAAATAAAAATATTTTCAGACAAAACCAACATGATTTCACTAAAGAAATCTCCAAAAGGATGTACTTAGGGAAGAATTAAAGTAATTCCAAAGGGAAGGGCTATTATAAAAGAAGATAACGGAGAGGAAAAAGAAAAACAAAACCCTGAAATAGACATGAAGGTAAAATCTAAACAGTGTTAAACATTTTAATAATAATGATGATGATAACAAGCACTAGCATGTCTAAATTACAGAGTTAATAAGAAGCAAACCAAGAAAACACTAAAGCATTTTATAGTAACAGCGTGGGACGTACATGGAGAAAATTAAAAACATATTGAAGATGGAAGGGGGGATAAGTGGCAGGAGGAAACCCTTGCAGATGATGGATGTGGTCATCATTTTGGTTGTGGTAGTGGTTTCCTGGTGTATATGTTATGTCCAGTTCTATCAAACTGCACACTTTAGATATGTGTAATTTATTGTATGTCAGTTATACTTCAATGGAAATAAAAGCAGACTGCAAAATATCTAAATAAATGCAGAGGTGTGACTTATTCATGGAGAAATCTCAGTAATTTAAAGACACCAGTTCTCCACAAATAAATCAATGGATAAAATATAATCCCAAATAAAAACCATATAGACTTTAATTCATAATGTCCAAATTGATTACATTAATTTATATGAATTAGCAGAGGCCTAGAATGACCTGCCCACCTCTGAAACAAAATAAGATAGAAGGATATTCCCCATTCATGTATCAAGACTTATTCTAAAACCTTGATAATTGATAAATGGATGGATTGTTAGAGGATCTAATGTAGAAAGAGAGAAATAATAAAACATAATAGAAAACCCAGAATATAAACCCATGAATATATGGGAGACTTTATATATAATAGAAATGACAGGATAGGTTATTTGAGAAAGTAATATATTATGTAGGAAATGCAGGAGTATTTCAAGTAAAACTGGTTACAGTGAAAAAATGTAATCCTTATCACACATCATACAAACAAGCAATTCCAGACAGATTATAAAATTGAAATTTGAAAAGAAAACTTTTAATATTATTAAAGAAAATATGGGTGACTACGTTTTCCTCCTCAGTGTAAGAAAGGACTTATTAAGATAAGGCATATAGAACAAGATTTGTAAGAAAAAATGATAAATTCAACTACTTAAAATTAAAAATGTGTGCAAAAGTTATCATAGAAAGAGTGCAAATGAAAGCCTCAAACCTGAAAAGATTAAGCGATTAATCATAAAACAAAAAGTACTACTAGCACTGTCAGAAAAAGGCAGCCAAAGCATAGAAGGAAGAGCTAAAGATATAAATAGGTATTTTACAAAATAAGAAACTAGACTAATCACTACATACAAAAAAGTATTCACCTTCATTAATAAAAAAGAAAATAAAAATCAGAACCACAAGTAGATACTAATTATTTTCATTTAGTATGTCTGATAAGAGTCAGCATTAGCACAATTACCCGGGCACAGTAAGTTATGTTATGCTAACAGAGGTGTGTTTGGTATAACTATTTTAGAAAATAGTTTTCCATTTTCATGTAAATTTGAAGCTTCATATATACTGTACAGAGCTGATAATGAATAAACATACTTCACCATGTATGAATCTCATAAAGCTAATGCTAAATGAAAAAACAAGTAGAGAAAAATATGTTCAGTATGACACACTTATATAAATTTCCTAAAAAAGGCACACAAATGTAGTAAATCTAAATCAGAAGCTTAATTACTTCTGAAAGATAATTTAGAAGTAAAGTTCAATAGTACTGTTAATGTTCTATTTATTAAGATACTCATAGAATAACAGAGAAATACTTCTGGATCTATAACATAACTTTAACGTGAAAAGAATCTAAAAACCTCATAGTCCCAAATTGCATAGGCAATAAGAGTGTAAGTATGCTTAAAAGCATGCTTGCAGGCAAAGGCTGGAAGGAACAATACAAAACTATTACATGAGCCATAGCATGATGAAGAGGTAACTACTGACACAACACACACATCCACACACATACCTTTGTGCGTATTGTAAAGCTTCCTTGGTTGTCACTGATGTTTTTAAGATTAAAATATCATTAGGTGTCATACACACACACACACGCACGCACGCATGCACAATGGAATACTACTCATCCATTAAAAAGAATGAAAGACAAATATCATATATCACTTATATGTGAAACCTAAGGAAAAAAAAAACAAACATGATACAAATTCTATTCACAAACTAAAAACAGACTCACGAACATAGAAAACAAACTACGGTTACCAAAGGGGAAAGGGTGGGGAGGAATAAATAAGGAGTTGGGGATTAACAGACATATATTCTATTTACAAAATAGATAAACAACAAGGACCTTACTGTATAGCACAGGGAACTATATTCAATTACTTGTAATAACATATAATGGAAAACAATCTGAAAAGAAAAAATATTATGTATGTGTATGTATAACTGAATCACTTTGCTGTACAACTGAATCTAACATTGTAAATCAACTATACTTCAATTAAAAAATTAAAATAAAAAATGTTAAAACTTAAAAAATAAAATGTCATTAGGGAAGTTAGTTTTGAAAATTATTTCTAATTATTTATATTCTATAGGTAAAGACTAATTTATGGGATTATTTTGTATTATTCCATACCTTGTTTAAAAACTATAGTCATAATAGCCTGCTACAAGCAAAATTAAGAACTATAATAGAAAATTCTTACAAAGAATTTGAACCTATTTGTTTTCAATGGCATTTCTAGCAATAGTTATTCATTTAAACATTTTAGCCTAGGTTCACCTTCAATGCATGGATAACTGCCTGAAATTCCCAAGAATCTAAACGAAGGCATTTTATTAAAGATCCTTTCTTGAACTAAATCTCAAGATCCATGCTGTTTATTGAGGTTTTATTTCTTAGTATGGATGAGAAATAATTTTATTGAACAATATTTACAAATTAGAAGGTTGGGCTCAATCATATTTGTGTAAAGTCATTTGTAATACAGCGCACAAAACAGGTAAAGCTAACTCTCTTTCAGTAAATGGTGTATTGATTTTTCAGCTGTGAATGCATATTGTACTATTTAGAGAAAATGTCTGTTCCAGTATCTGCCTATTCCCTGGGAGTATGTGTCCACAAACTAAATAGTAAGGTGAGAACTGCTCTAATTTGTTTACATTATGTGGTATTTACCCTGGAGTATGGTGACTGTTAGAGGAGTGAAAAAAAAGGTCTGCATGACATTGAACAACTCGTTTCTTTATTAAAAGAAAATATATGTGTGTATACACGTTTACATACACACACACACACACACACACACACAGAGAGAAAGAGAAGAAAGGGGAAAATAAGAGAGAGTGAGAACTCAGTATGACCAAGTACTGTGCTAGTCACTGGCAATATAAAATCTAGTAAAGACAGCCCCTGCATTAAAAGGTGAGAGTGTAATGAAGTGGGCTGTCAAGTTCAATGTCAGGTTGATCCATAAATGGTGCAGGAAGAGCTCCAGGAGGAAGAACAAGCTTTTTACAGTAAGTGTGAGTCCACAAAAGGGTGAACTTTAAAGGAGGTTATGGAGATAATGAGAGGAGAAAATACAACCAAAATAAACCATGCGTAACACTGAAGTTCGAAAGAGGAAGACACATTGGAGAAACATACATCATTCAATGAGTTTGGATCAGGGTTACAAAACATGCAAGCAAGGAGACTAGAGAGGCCAGAAGGGACAGGATCAAAAATAGCCCTGAAATCAGTGAAATTTTGAGTAGAGGAATGCATATTCATTTTTAATTTTAAATATATTTCTCTGGCAAGATTCAACAGGTCTCTGTTTCAAGAAGACCATGAGATGTATAAAAGACTGTTCAAAAGTCACTGCAGGATGAGACTAAGATGGTGGAGTAGGAGGATATGGAACTCATCTTAACCCATGAACACATCAAATATACATCTATATGAGGAACAATATTCACTGGAAACTGACTGGAAACTGGCAGAAAGACTCCTGCATAACCAAGTCTCAAAGATTCAAACGGAATCAGATATGAAGGGAAGAGAAGATCAAGTCAGGACCTATGCCCGTGGGAGAGGACACTTCCTGGGGAGTGAGCAGTTTGAGCCACATATAGGGCACCTCAGTTCTGGCATCCAACACAGAGAAGATGAGCCCCATTGGCTAGGGGGGTGGTCAGTGGGACTAACAGATGGACTGTGGGAAGCTTGGACTCTGCTCAGTAGAAGTGCACACATGTTTGATGGCTCACAAAGTAGGGAAGAGAGGGCAGTGAAACTGAGCAGGTGAATGGTTTCCTGTGACGGCCCAGGCATATGCCTAGCCTGAGCCCAGCCAGCGCTTCAGCCCTGCTGACTTCACGTCGCTTCTCCACACTGGAGGGCTACTGTGACTGAGGAAAGGCTTGGCTCTGAGATACAGAAGTGGCTCAGATCTGAAATGGATTTGGAGCAAGGCAGGGACAGCCATTTCTGGCACTTAAACAGGCAGCACATTAGAAGTACCCCTGACCTGTCTGCAGCCAAACCACCAGAGCCCACTCCCTGACACATGCAGAGAGCACATACAGCCCTACCCGCTCTGTGGTGAAGCTCCAAATCAGGGGGGAAATGGCAGAGGCTAAGAGGAGAGACTGGCGGTAAGGGAGAGGGGAGACGCAGACCTAAAGCGGCATCTGAATGGGGTAGGAGCCTGTGCACAAGCCACAAATCAGAAGCAACCCTGAGCTCTGTGGCTGGGCCACGGCAGCCCTCACCCTGTCACGTGCTGAGAACCCTCACGGCCCACATTTCTCCAGCACTGCTCTCCACTGAGACAAGTGCGCCAGGGCTTGTAGGAAGGTTCACTCACACTCAAAAGGAACAGAGCTGGCTCAAACTCAAACTTCAGCATTTCTTCTCCAGCAACTTGGGGCACGACCCTGCCCCAACAGGGCAGTGATGGCCATTGAGCAGATGGGAAGCACTGGCTCCCACCTGGCTCCAGTCCTAACTCTCCATCTCCAGCCCTAACACCTAACACCTAACTGCCAGCACACTCCAAGGGAAAATGTGACTTCAGTACACATCAAATCCAACTCTCCCACCAAAACCACTGGACACGTACAGACGGTAAACGGGCACTCTCACATAAGGGCACTTTTCAAGGGTGCAATAGTCAACTGTTTCACCTAATTTCATAAACATAAAGGAAATCAAGCAAAATGAGAAGACAAAGGAATTAGTCTCGATCAAAATAGCAAGAGAAAAACCTTGAAAACACAAATAATGAAATAAAAAATTTACCAGATGAAGAATTCAAAGCAGTAGTAATAAGAATGCTAACTGACATAGGAATAAATGAACACAGTGAGAATGTTAACAAGGAGCTAGAAAATAGTTTTTTTTTTAAGTGAGAACAGAAGCATACAACCACTGAAATAAAAATAAACTAGAAGGAATTAACAGCAAAGTAGGTGATAGAGAAAAACACAGAAGTGATCTGGAAGACAGAATAGTGGAAATTAATCAGAACAGAAAAAAGAAAAAAAAATTTTTAAAAAGTGAACAGTTTAAGAGATCTCTGGCATAATACGAAGCATACCAATATTGACATTTTGGAGGTCTCAGAAGGAAAAGAGAGCAAGAATGGGGTCAAAAAAGTATTTGATGAACATATGGTTGAAAACTTCTCTAACCTGATGAATGAAACAGATATCCAGGTAGAGGAAACACAGAGATGAACCCAAACAAGATGAACCCAAAGAGTTCTACACCAAGATATGTCATAATTAAAGTAGCAAAACTTACAGATAATTCCAAAAGCAGCAATATTAAAAAAAAAAAAAAAGTTATATACAAGGAAACCGCCATAAGGCTTTCGGCTGATTTTTCTGCAGGAATTTTACAGGCTAGATGTGAGTGGCATGATATAATCAGTGCTGAAAGGAAGAAGCCTGCATGTAGGATGCTCCACCTGGCAAGATTATCACTTAGAATAGGAGAGAGAAGAACTTCTCAGACATGTAAAGAAGTTAAGAGCTCATCAATACTCAACCTAGAAGAAATGGTACAGGGTCCTCTCTAAGTGGAAAATAATAGAATATAACAAGAAGTAAGAATCTATAGGAAAGAAAGAAACAGACACACACACACAAATAAAGGCAAATATATAGTAAAGGCTGAAGATCAACCACTTTCATAAGCTAATGCAAACATAAAAGACAAAACCCAATTGTAAAAGAAACTACAAAAAGCAATTAAACTACAAAAAGCATGTTAAACACAAACATGAAAAATCACTGAAGTTCAAACACAGTACACTGGTAGTCATTTAAGTTCAAACACAAAAGATCTACATTTTTAAAATTCCCTCCCCCACATTTTGTGTTTTTGATGTCATATTTTTCATCTTCTTAACCAAGAACATGAAAGACCTATACTCTGCCAACTATTAAAACATTGATGAAAGAATGTGAAAAAAAATGATACAAATAAATGAAAATAAATAAATTTCATGTTTTCAGACTGGAAGTATATTATTAAAATTCATATGAATAACTGTATGCCAGTAAGCTGGACAACCTAGAAGAAATGGACAAGTTTTAGAAAGGTATAATCTCCCAAGAGTGAACCAGAAAAAAAATAGAAAATATGAACAAGTCAAACTCCAATAATGAAACTGAATCAATAATTGAAAAACTCCCAACAAAAGTCCAGGACCAGATGGCTTCACAGATGAATTCTACCAAACATTTGGAGAAGAGTTAACAGCTATCCTTCTCAAACTATTCCAAAAAACTGCAGAGAAAGCAACAAGTCTGAACTTATTCTATGAGACCAGCATCACCCTGATACAAAAACCAGACAAAAAGCAAACCAAAAAAAAAAAAAAAAATTAAAGGCCAATATCATTGATGAACATAGGTACAAAAATTCTCAACAAAATATGAGCAAACAGAATCCAATGACACATTAAAAGGATTGTACTTCATGATAAAGAGGGATTTATCCCAGGGATGCAAGGATTTTTCAAAATCTGCAAATCAATTTGTGTGATACATCACACTAACAAATTCAAGAATACATACCATATGATCATCTCAATAAATGCAGAAGAAAACTTCTAATAAATTCAACATCCATTTATGATGTTCTCCAGAAAGTGGGCACAAAGTGAACATACCTTAACATTATAAAGGCCATATATGACAAACCCACAGCTAACATCGTACTCGATAGTGAAAAGCTGAAAACATTTCCCCTAAGATCAGGAACAAGACAAGGATGTCCCCTCTTGACATTTTTACTCAACGGACTTTTGAAATTCCTAACCACTGCAACCAGAGAGGAAAAAGGAGTAAAAAAAAATCTAAATTGGAAAGGAAGAAGCAAAACTGTCACTGTTTGCAGATCACATGATACTATATATACATAGAAATTTCTAAAGATGCCATCAGAAAACTACTAGAGCTCATCAATGAGTTCCAGTAAAGTTGCAGGATACAAAATTAACATACAGAAATCTGCTGCCTTTCTATACAGTAACAACAAAGTACCTTAAAGAGAAATTAAGGAAACAATCCCATTTGCCATCATATCAAAAGAAAAAATGTACCTAGGAATAAACATATCTAAAAAGGTAAAAGACCTGTATTCAGAAAAAAAATATGACACTAATAAAAGAGATCAAAGATGCCACAAACAGATGAAAAGATATACGTTGTTCTTGGATTGGAGGAAGCAATATTGTTAAAATAACTATACTACCCAGAACAATCTACAGGTTCAATGCAATCTCTATCAAAATTCAAATGACATTTTTCACGGAACTAGAACAAATACTTTTAAAATTTCAAAACAAAAGACCCCAAATAGCCAAAACAATTTTTAGAAAGAACAAATCTGGAGGAATCATACTCCCTGGCTCCAGACAATACTACAAAGCTACAATAATTAAAATAGTTGGTACAGGCACAAAAAAACAGACACATAGATCAATGGAACAGTACAGAGAGCCCATAAATAAACCCATGCACTCATGGTCAATTAATCTACAACAAAGGAGGCTAAACTACACAATGGAGAAAAGACAGTCTTTTCCATAAATGGTGCTGCGATAACTGGATAGCTACATGTATAAGAATGAAATTAGAACATTCTCTAACACTGTATACAAAAATAAAGTCAAAATGGAGTAAAGCCTTAAATATGTCAGGAAACCATAAAACTCCTAGAGGAAAACATAGGCAGGACACTCTTTTACATAAATCATAGCAGTATTTTTTTGGATCTGTCTCTTAAAGAAAACTGAAAAAAAAAACCCAAAAAACAAAAAACATAAACACCTGGGACTTAATTAAATTTAAATCCTTTGCAAGGCAAAGGAAACCACTGACAAATGAAAAGACAACCTACTGAAGGTGAGAAAATATTTGCAAATGATATGACTGATAAGGGGTTCATATCTAAACTATATGAACAGCTCATACAACTCAATATAAAAAAAAAATGAATGAAAAATGGACAGAAGAGCTGAACAATTTTTTCCAAAGAAGACATACATATGATGAACAGTTCCATGAAAAGATTCTCAACATTGCTAATCATTAGAAAAATGCAAATCAAAACCACAATGAGGTATCACCTCATACCTGATAGAATGGCTATCATCAAAATGTATACAAGTAACAAATGTGGGCAAGGATGTGGGAAAAAGGGAATCTTTGTACACCATTGGTGGGAATGTAAATTGGTGCAACCACTGTAGAAAACAGTATGGAGGGTCCTCAAAAAACTAAAAATAGAATTCCTATATGTTTCAGAAATTCCACTCCTGGGTATATGTCCAAAGAAAATGAAAACACTAATTCAAAAAGATACATGTATCCCAAAATTCATGGCAGCATTATTTACAATAGCCAAGATTGTAACCTAAGTGTGCATCAACAGATGAGTGAATAAATTATGGTGTGTGTGTGTGTATGTATACAGGGAAATAAAGCCATTGTTTTGTAATAACATTAAGTGGAGCATAATCCATAAAAATGTTGAATCACTATGTTACATGCCTAAAACTAATAATGCAAATAATCTACACTTCAATTAAAAAATCACAGCAAATAGAACTGCTAATATACGTATGTCATTATAGATGCCTGAGGGTGAAAATGTGAAATAAAAACAATTTCAGAATCTCTTTGAGGAAATAGTTACCAGATAATTGAGAAACTGGAAATCTGCATCTGGGGTATGTAAACAGTCCCTCCTGAAAATAAGAACCACCAGCATTTATCATGTGCTGCCTCTGTATTAGGTTCTCTTCTAAATATTTTATACTCATTATTTCATTTACTGCTTTCAACAACTGTAAGAGTAGATTGTTTCAATCCACTTTAGAAATGAGAACACTGAGAATCAAAGTGTGCTAAATAACTCACCTCAACTCATACCATTAGTAAACTGGAGCAGTGGATTATTACTTCAAAGCCTGATCACGTAAATGCAAAAAAGGAATGGCACCCACATCACTGGTCTCAGGATGAGGAGCTCACCTGTCTCTTTTAGGCTCAGTGACCTTAGATCCCCAGACAACACAGAAACACTACTGCCATGATGAAATTACAACAGAAACTATCTTACCAATACCGGGTGGAAAGGGGATGGGAAGGGATAAATTAAAGATTTTCAAATGTTAACCACTATATATAAAAATAGGTAAAAAAACAAATTTCTTCTGTATAGCACAGGGAACTATATTCAATACCTTGCAATAACGTTTCATGAAAAAGAATATGAAAACGAATGTGTTTGGGGGAGGACATTGTGCTGTACCCCAGAAATTGACACATTGTAACTGACTATACTTCAATTAAAAAAAAAAAAATAGAATGCAATTAGACAACCTATAGGACAAAAAGAAATGACTACTCCAGGGAAAGAGAAAGCTGCAAAGAGTTGCAGACCCTGCCTTCCTTGCCTCCTGCCTAGGGTTGGCCCCTGACTCATAGAGGGAATGAATGGAGGGCTCTCTCAGAGAGGATAAGCACAAAGGATGACAACAAAGTGACAATAACAACCTGCTTACTGGATACATACACATAAGTTAACTGATACTCAAGGAAGTGACATGATTTGTCACTCATTCACTTAAATAATGTGTAATGCTTTCAAGCTGCAAAATTCTCACATGGTTTGGGGGTGTGGGAGGCATTCAGAAGAGTCTTATTACTAAATTGATGTTAATGAATTTTTTTCCAAGTGCCCTAAGGTACCTAGATAAGCTCAGCTATACAAAACTCACTGCATGAAAATTTAAATTCACAAAAGATACATTAAGGAGTACTTATTCTCAAGAGAAAAAGCAATTTTCCCACTACACAAGGATTTCTTTAACTAGCAAATTCCCCCCTAGTGTATTTCAATTAGGTTTCCATTTACAAAGGAAAAAAAAATCAATTTGTGTGCAAGTTTGCAGTGACACATCTATTGCAGAAAGCAAAATATAGTGGTGTCACTTTTTAGAGATTTGAAGAAACTCCTTCCCAGCAGAAAAGCACTTTGGAAACCACACACTGAAATAACACAACCTTGTAGATGACACACGGAGTAGCCTTCAGTTCTCCAGTTGGTTCAATGGATGATAAACTCACCAGTACTGTCAGTTCAGTACATGCCAACAAAACTCCCAAATTAATTCCTACGGATGACTCCTTCTTTTCTAATATATTTTTTCCCACTGCTATTATCTGGAAACAAGTTGACACTGGCTTCTTATCCACAGGACTTATCTAGACTTCCAGCTGTTTGGCTGATAAGGAGATTACTAAATAAATTTCTAACTCAGCCAGATGGTAGCTGACCATGTTTGACTTGAAATATTTTCAGCTCCTTGGATTAACAAAAAGCTGAAATTTTTCAGGAGGAGGACAACTTTCCCCTCTCCACTTTTCAGGTAGTATTTATTTAGAGAATAAACTTTTCAGTCTTTTAATTGGCATTCCGATATAAAGTAGCATCTGATCAACCACATGGAGCATGTGAAATTTATTGAAAGTATAAACAGTAACTATAGCTGCAAAAGAAATTGGATTTTGTCCTTGCAAGGATGAATAAACTGGAAGAGATTTTCACATAAATGCAATCTCTTACATAGATGTTCCTTCCCTGAAAACCTTTTTGTAAGATAATGGCCAGCATGTTGGTAATGGTTAGATGTTAAGTCACTGTAAATAGCCTCTTAAATATCAAAGGGATACAGGGATAAGGCACTGCGTTTAGAGTGAAGTAAAAAGATCTGTGTTTTGAGTCCTGGGTTCTCCCAGAAACTACCTGTATGACCTTGGGCCTCTGTCTACTCAGAGCCTCCCTTTCCTCATCTGCAAAATAGAGACCAAAGTAGCTACAGTCCACAGAGTATTCGCTCTTTTACAAAACTGCTGACTAGCTGACTGTAGGCATCCCTGCAAATCATTCCTCTTCTTTCTTTTTTAACAGATTTTTAGCAATTATCAATCTAATTCTAATAACTACTATAAATCAGCCAAATTGAACCAATGGTAACAGGTAGCTTACTGCTCTGAGCCAAGTACTATCCTAAATACTCAGGGCAGAAGTTTGACTCTGCTTGAACATGTTTTGTTTTACTTACAAGATGTATTAGACCAGTTACAAAAAATAGTCCCAACTTTCCACTCCTCTCTATAGCTGTTGTCTTTGCTATGTGACTCTGTAGCTCTTTTTATCAAGAGACAGAGAGTATTTCCGCAACTCTTTTAGCCGAGCTGATCTTCTGAGCTAATCACTAGTAAATTGTGATGGAAATGATGGTTGGCCCGTTCTGAGACTAGACCTCAAGAAACTTTGATTATCTCTACTCTCCTGGAACCCTGCCACTGCCAAGAGAATGAGTTTGGACTGGTCTACTGGAGGATGAGAATCCTTGTGGTAGAGAGCCCACTTGGACCAGACGAGGCACTTCTAGACTAGCTATAGCCAGCTGAGCCCCAAACATCTGAGAGTCCGGATTAGATCAGCGTAGCCCCCTATTCAACTCATCTCTGATTGCAGATGAGTGGGTGAGCTTAGAAAATTCTAGAAAAAATATTGATCCATAGACTCATGAGCAATATGGGTCACACATCTCAAGGGGATCACAGTTTGGAAACACGATCAGGTTAACAAACTGATGAGGTCAGAGTAATGGCTCATGCAATGGAAGCAAAATATAAACTGCAATGGGACACAGAGGAGACAGAGGTCATTGACGGCCAGTGGATTCACGAGACATACCAAATGTAACCCTATTAGGACTGAGTCTGGAAGGATGGAAAATGTTGGAAATGTTGGCAGGGTTTTAAACTTAAGGACGTTTTATGACACAACTAAAATATTTGTACTACTTAGGGGAGGGATGGTTTGACGAAAGGTAGCAGATTTGCATTATAGAGAGGATGCTCTGGTGATGGGGGGTCGGCTATATTGTGAGAAAGAAGGAATAGGAGGGTGGTTTACCAAAGCCTATTCTAAAAAGTGTACATCTTATGGACGATGAGGATCTCACTAAGGCAAAAAGTCAATGGGGATAAAGAGTAAGAGGGGGGTTTGAGAACTACCAGGAAGTAGGGTCTGTGGATGGGATTGTTGCTTTTGGTTGCAGCACAGAAGCAAACAGCAGAAAGGTAGCATATTGCAGAACTGATCCTTCTTTCACTCCAATTGCTTCTTAGAAACCCACTGTGTCATTGTGATGCAAGGAGTTAGCCCCTGAACTTCTAAACAATGTCAGCTTTTAAGAAGTCAGGACCACGGGATCCCGGTAGATACTGGTGAGTGGGCTTAGGTCTGTCGGGTAGCCTGCATTTAGACCCTTTGGAGATAAAACCAAAGCAGATGCTGGAAGCTGCACACACCCAAGGGTGGCTTCCTGGGACACTGCATGACTGGATCCAAAGTTACAGCAACTTCTGGGGACATGAGTGACTACCTGAAATCGGTGATGGGAGTGACCATTTACTCTCTCTTTTGTCATTTTACCTTTCTTTTTTCCCCATTAAGCTCTAACGGAGCCTTGTTTCAGAGTAGTGGACTGTGAAACAGGGAAAGTGGGCTGAGAAGATTAAAGATCTCCACGAAGAAGGTATGAAATACGACTCTGACAATTTGATGCTGATCGTTTGTGATGTGTGAAATTAAATCCTCATCCAGTGTGCCTAGACAATGCAATTCGCCTTGGGTGTCCGTATTAGGAAAGATTTCTTGCTAAGTCAATGCAGAGGCTCAGCTCAAAAACAGACCACTCTAGGTAAAACATTTTTTAAATGTAAGTCATTCAGTGCCCAAGTTTCCCAAGGGGGAAGAAAGAAAGGAAGATGACAAAGAAGAAAAGAAAGCTAAATGATTTGTCTGTTAAAGGAAGTATAGTGATTATCTGTTTATACTATTCATGCATTTATGTATCCATCTTTTCACAAATATTTCTTGAGACCTTCTATGTATGAGATACTTGTATTAGAGACAGTGATCAACAAGAGACTAAATCCCTGTTTCATAGAGTTTACAATCCCCAGCGGAGGGAAGAGGCAGACATTAAATAAATACAAATAATAGAAAAATTAAAATTATAGCAAATACTATGTAGAAGCAACTCAAATCGCAAACATGAGAACAAAGACTTTGTCTGTCTTTGTCCCAGTCACTGCTCCAAGACCCAGACAGACATAAATTTATTTCATCCTCATGGAGTGACTACTATTATTCCTCCTATTTGGGGGAAAAGAAAAATGAGACAAAGAGAGGAGGCAGTAAGCCCAACATCACCCATCTATTAAGTGGTCAGATGAGAGGCAGAAACCAGGCAGTCAAGCTTATGAAGGACATGCTCTGAGCCATTGTACTGTCTGTCTATACCCACCCAGAAGAGCTCATCTCAACCTAGTAGCATGATTCTCTTCTCTGTTCCCAGCACATCTCAATCATTCCTCATGATCTAGCTTATGGCATTCCTTTGGTGACACAATCATCAAATTCCACAGAGAAATGGACTCTCCTGCACGTTTCTAATTAACTACGAGAAGTACAGTGTAGTGGGATTATGAGCATGTGTTCTAACGCCAGCCTACGGACTTCAACTTTCCACCTCTGACAATTAAACTGGGTACAAAAGCTTGAGCAAGGTACTTCACCTCTCTGTTTCCATTACACATTGATCCTGGCACCTCCAATTAGACCCCTGGTGGGTCGCCACCATTCTGGAACAGCTGGGAACTTAGAAAGGAAGGCCACAACCACATTGCAATGGTTTGGTGTGCTCAGAGCTATAACCTCAACACCTAGGACTGTGCCCAAAATAAAGTAGATGCTCAGTAAATATCATTGACTGAATGAATGAAATCCTCTCTGCCAGCTTACTTGTCTACTCATTCAACTTTCCAGCAGCACTGGATGACTTGATATTCTCTTAACTCACTCTACAGTTTCTTACATCAACAGCCTATTTTTCTCTCTTTGCTTTAATAAAGTACCATGATATAATCTCTTATCTAAAACCAATGCATGTATTATCATATTGTTGGGTTTTTGGGGTGCAGGGGGTGGGGAGGGGTATTTTATAAAGATAAACCGAAGCAATTGCATATTATATAATGCTCTCAGTAGGGCCTAGGGCATACTGTCATCAAAATCTATTAATATTTCCGGAATAAAAATATATATATATTCACACCAAAAAAGATTAATGACGGCTCTAGCTTATCAGTTTATTTTAGATTTTGCTTCCATTTGAGCTACAAAACCCAAACCCAAACCCAAACCCAAACCCAAACCCAAACCAAAAAAACCTCTTCACTTGTAGAGAGGGTTGGTCTTTAGAATTGCAGAAAAAGTATCGTGGGCTTGTAGTTTCCATACCCTATGATCTTTTTGGGTCTTAATATTACCCGTATCTCAACAGTAAGACCTCACGGCACCTTCCCAGAAAGTTTACCATGTGTCTTGCAGCTTAAATTTATCCCTCTGTCCTGTGCTCCCAGCAGCCATTTCTCTAACAGCTCGTAACATGTTCAGTATTTTACTTGATTTAGATGTACGTATATGTATTCCTCTTCCTAAATGGAAAGATCCTTGAAGGTCAGAAAATGCCTTATTCATATTTTATCCTTTGCACTAACACAGAGATTATGTGTACCATGACTAGGGCTTAATTAGGCATATAGGAGGACTAGAATTCGGAGAGAAAAGGGTAGATATTCCTGAAAAAGATCAGAACTAGAGAGTGGGAGGGCAATTGTATACACTGATTAAGCCCTACACACGGGACTTAGTAGCACGTTACATACGTATGTTATCCAACACAAAACTGACAAGCCAGCATGAGGAAACTGAGATTTAGGGGTTGAGTGACTTACAGTTAAATAGTGACAGCATTACCATTCAAATTTAAGACTGCCTGACTTTAAAATCTGTATTTTTCCCACTCTGTTTTCCACACAGAAAAGATAGTACGATCTAAGGGAATCTGAGGAATCTTAATGAATTTCGAAAGCAATTTGTAAATCTTGTGCAATTACACTGAGGCATCTGAAAGAGAAGAGTCAAATAAGGAAACAGTATTTTCCTTAGATGCAGTTGGGAACTTCGGGGCTAAATAAGCTGTCTCACAAGGTTAGGCAGGTGGGAGGAATTCATCAGCCTTATTGTTATAAGGAAACTAAGTAGAATGGAGATAATATTTAGACGGAGTCACTAGGTACAACAAGATTGCAGACTTAATTGTAATGCTGATCCCCTCTGTGCCATCTTATTAAGCAGCTAGAAAAATCCTTTATCACAAAAGATTTCCAAGGATGTGACCTTTTCCTTCTCTCCATTTCTATTTCACTTAAATTATCACCCTGAAGATTTCAAAGGGGCACTCTCACCAGTCTGATAGATTGGAGCCCCTCTCTAACTAAACGAAACATTGATTGCATAAAGAGAAAAAAAAATCCCATACATCCCCTGTAGGTCTCTGTGAAACCAACTTTGTACCCCTGTGAGCCGGGTTTTTTGGGTTTTTTTTGTTTTTTTTTTTGGTTTTTTTTGGTATTTGCTATCACTTTGAAAATGACAAAGTAGCAATAAAATAATTAATTTCTGGAATAACATCTTGAGGTGTGATTATAATCAGGAAAGCAATTGTGAAGACAGCACTGTATGTCTCCGTTCCTATTCTCTCAAGTAACTTGGCCATGAAATGTACTCGGGGTACAAAGGGGGAGGTGATTTGTTCTTTGAGTGAAGCTGAAAACTCACCCTGGGCTGAGAAAATTAAAGCTTTTGTTCCCCTCTCTTCAAGCTGTACTAAAAACTTGCAAAACTGATCAGCAAGTCCTGAATCTTTCAGATATTTTGACACACATAAATGTATAAATGTATGTATATATGTAGGCATTGTTAATATTTTATGTTGGACAGGTCAGTACAATTGGCTTTTTTTTGTTTATATGAGCTCTAAATGACTCAAGATACATATATTTCCATCAGAGCTTCTCCATTGCCTTTCAGCCAAGTCCAAACTGCTTAACATGGCGACAATGCCCATCTGCTCTGCTCTCTGCCTACCTCTCTAGCCCCTGGTCCGCTCATACCAGACATTTTAAAAAAACTCTTCTTTCCTGTGCAGTGGTCTGATATTCTCCCTCCTACCACAGTGGGTTTGTACCTTCTCTCCTCTCTGTCTTCAGTGCTCTTCTTAATAATCCCACTGAGTCCAGCTCTCAGAAGCATCCACGATCCTTCTGCCTGGATGCCTCCTGGGCACGTCTTTCCAGGCTGAAACTATCCCATGAAGCTCTGCGTTTCCCTTTACTCGCCCTCCTCACACCTACAATCACTTAGTTCTTGATTGTTTTTCTCACTGAACTATGAGCACTGGGTGGGTGGGGACAGGCTAGGCTCAGCTTGCTGAACATATATTCTTAGCCTTTAGCACAGTGTCTGATGCATACTAAAATCTCAGTAAATATTTGTTGAAAAGAATAAATGGATAAAAGAAATCAATATGTCCAGAGAAATTCAGGATTGAAAAATGGTTGGCCATTTTAAATGAACTTTTCCATTGCCTATTTCCAACTTTCCAGAGGCAAAGCAAATGGACAATTTCTCATTTCTGCTCTAAATTTTGAACACCTGTGGGGCATGTAAGTAGACACTCAGTCGATGCTGCTTAAATAAATGGGGCAGCGAAGCTGAGTGAAATGTGCTAAACTTTAGAGCAGATTCATATAACTTGATTCCTGAGCAGCTAGATGGTTTTGTCTCAGATTCCTCCCTTACATAACAAAGTGATCATTAGTTAACAATTATAAGTTAAACGTCAATAGACCTGTTTTCTGCCTTTGGTTTTGATGTATTTCATTTTAAAAAAGCAGAAAGTTAAAAACAGCTGATAGTTTGGTATCAACACTTTATAACTATTCAATAACTGCAGCTTTTGTCATTATTATGCAGCATGAAGCAAGACATACAATGATGGGTTAAATCAAATGTAATTCTTAGCCTCAAGAAGCTCCTAATCTAATCCAGGAAATAAAACCAATATGTGAAGAACAATTTTGAGGTTCACACTGAATATGAAAATTCTTTTGAGAACATATGGCTCTGTCAGGATGGAAAGGACTCACAACAGAGTTAGAGTCTCCAATTTTAATTATCAGCAATGGAGAGTTCCTAGAAAAAATATTTAGCTTCTATGAAGGTCAGTTTCCTCAGCTGAAAAGAGGGGACATGGCATGAGTTACTGCACAGGATGATGGCATGGCTAAAATGCAACACTGTGTGTGTGTGGGGGGGATCCAGCAGAAATGCACTGATAGTCCAGTATCTGCACTATCTGCCGGGTGCCCTGAGATTTCTGTCTATGACCTGGAAGGGTGAGTGATGCTTAATAGAATTTTACACGAATTTTTTAAAAACCCTGTATGTGCGGAAGAGTTTTTCAGCTTGGGCTTGAAGGATGAGGGGGTTTAGGCAAGCTATGGAGCAGAATGGGAGTGCTAACATATTCCAGTGAGAACAGAGTGTGAGCAATGCGGCAGAGACAGGGAACCATGAGGCATGGTGAGGGGGTGATGAAGGGTTTTGTCCAAGGTCATACAGCTAATCGGTGGCAGATCAGAGTCCTTTCCATTTTACGACAATCAGAAATGAAGCCATAGATGGTGGTTGAGACAGCTGAGTTTTAGGAAGGTTATTTTAGCTGTTATTTGCAAGGAAGCCTAGAAAGTGGAATTGAGCCCCTGGTGTATTGCAGGGGCTGAGCCAGGACGCTGTACACGGACATATAAAGTTACCCTTGCAGAAAGTTACGGTGCTGTCTCATGAGCGAAGCAATAAAGTACTTCAGGTGTCGGTGGAGGTAAGAAGACCATAATACTACTGCTAATCATGGCAAACAATCCTACAGTGCTTACTGTTAGAACTCATCAGTATGTGACCTATAAGTAATGACAGTTTCAGAGTTGAAGACAATATACTCCATGAATTATTCTTTGTGCTATTAAAAAAAAGCATTCATTACATCTTCACAGTAACCCCATGAGATTAGTGCTATTATTATTCTCATTTAGTGTAAAGAAACTGAGGGACATTTCAAAACACAGTTTGGGCTACTTAGAGCTCAAGAGAGAGGTATGTTCTAGGGATAAAATTGAGAATGTCACGCATGTCAACATAGGATTTGATGTAGGAGGATAGACAGGATTTCAAAGGGTTTAAAATAGAGCACAGAGAGGATGAATTTAGAAATGTGATGGAAAGGTCACCAGCACCACCTGAGACATACTTATACTAAAAAATTTTCTGATGTTTATCCGAATTTAATGTATGTTCTATGTTTTATTTTGCTAAGCCCAGAAATCCTCCCTATAGAAGCAAACAGCAATTGCTCCCTTGACTAAAAATGTCGAGTCATCCAGATGATCCGTGACTTGCCCAAGATTTACACATCCTCAGTTGCTGTCAGAAGATCCAGATTGTACCTCTGGCTCTGCTCCTTTCTATGCCACATTTTTTAGTACTTTTCATAATGCAAGTATTGAAAATGACTTTGAAAATATGTTTGTAAGAGAGAAGATACTAATAAGCTTATGTACATACAATACACTTTATTCTTGGAAGCATAGCAAGATGATAAAAACTGCTTTGCTTCTAGGTCAACAATATTGTCTTGGTTTTTCACAGTAAGATTAGAAGCAGCAGGCGAGGTGCTATTTAGATACTTCAGCAGGGGGAGATTTGACCTATAAACAGGCAGATGTGGCTGCGGAAAGACCTCAGTCTCTTGGATCTCCATTTTTAGCTCTATACTGGAAAAAAACATTCTTTAATTTAGCCTACATTTCAACTTAAATTTACTCTGTAGTTATTCTGTCCTGGCCCTCTACAAAGGATTAGGGAGTTAGAGACAGGGAAGCTAAAGCCCTTAGAAGCTAAATAACTCAATGCGGACACAGATCAGTCTTACAAGAGTTGCTGAGAAGTAATTCCAAAAATGATGATGTTTTTGTAAAATAGAAGAGATGATACAAATATGATTCTTTGGTAACTTTTTAATAACCTCCTAATGGTCTTCCTTTCCCCAGTTTCTCCTTAAACCTACCTTTTGTATCGAACAACCTTCAAGAGCATAGATGCGGCCAGGTTTCCCTCTTAACTCAAAGCCTTCGATGGCTTCTCATTACCTACAGAGTTCAAGCTCTGTAATGAAACAGAAAAAGCCACTCGCAAACTAAACTAACCTTTTCTTTTCAGATCGTCTTCGCCCATGCCTTTGCACTAGCTGCTGCCCCTCGCTGATGCTCTACCCCTAATGAGCTTCTTTTCAACCTCTAAGGCCCGTTTCAAGTGTCTCCTCTCCTGTGAATCCCTTCCTCAGTCCTCCAAGGCACAAGAAATTGACTCTCTCACACTTCGCCTTCTACAGAGCACGTGACTGCATTTTATACAACACAGTGATAATTCCTTTGTGTATCTCTTTCTGAATACCTCAAGAGTACTGTATGAGAGCAGCACATAGAGTTTATTTATTTTAACACTCCAGGGACTAACAGGGAGGCTAGTTCAAAAATTTTCTCAATTAATGTACATTGAATTAAATATATTTATGTACATTTACTGCATAGAAATCCAAATAGGTAGGCAAATTATACTTGATAGATGCTAAACATATCTGCAAACAAACATTACATCATATAGCTACAGCTATATATGTGTAATCTATAAACTAAGATAAAATAAGATATAAGCTTCGTAATTATATGCTAAATTGAGTCTATAAATATATCTTAATCATCACCATTCACACAGCTAGCATTTATTGATCATTTACTATTTGCCAAACTCTCTGCTTTGTGTTTCACATGAACTCTCATTTCGTTGTCGAAAGAAGGACCCTAAGGTTGAGATACTGTCATTATCCTACGTTTGCAAAGAAGGAAACCTAGACTCAAAGCGATGAAGTAGATTATCTGTAGTTTTATGCTTACTGAATGAGAGAGCTGAACTTCAAATCTAGACCTATCTGATTCTAAAGCCTGTGTTCCTTCTAGTAACAGTCTGTGTATAGATTCATACACACCCGTGGTGGCAGACAGATGGATAGATAGATGGAGCAAGGTACAAAGAAACATATACCCATATGTCATACACAATATTGATAAGAATGCATATACATATACCATAAACTCTCACCTATTGAATATGAACATGACGTGAGTATATACAATTATGTGAAATACATGCATGCGCTGTATATTATAAATACGTATAGAATAAATAAACATCTCTTTCTACATTCAAAGTGCATGCTTGATTCACAAACCTAGCATTTTGTTAAGTTAAAATAAAGTATATTTTTACCCCCACATACACTTGTCTTTTTAATGACTACACACAGAGGATATAAGATAGAGTCTCCAGGTTGGGAAATGTATAGCAACTCTCCCTCAGGACGCTTGCTAGCAACAGCTGCCAATCCCCATGTGTCAGAGAGGTGTGGACCACCATCAGCACGTGTTAATTTGGCAGTCTAGTTGGGACAAGGATACTATTATAAAGCTTTGTTCTCTGAAAAAATATACAATCACAGCTGGAACTCAGGCACCTGCTTTCATCACAAAGGCAAGGATTTGCAGCAAATTGTCTTTTTGCTTTTGGTTCTCTTTTTGCTGCTTCTTCCTTGATTCCCCAGCCTGGGGGGAGGTTGCATTTGCACCTATTCTCTCAGAGATGCTTACCTAGCAACGTACACATTCGAAACTGGCACTGTCTACCCTGCGATCCCTGCTGCCCTATTTGCACCTAAGGCTTTGACAGCTCCCAGATACCTCTGAAGAAAACAAAAAGCATTGTTGTGCTTTCTTAGAAGGGTTTTGATGTCTCAAGAACAAAGAATGTAATCAGGATTCTGCTCCTTGCTGTTGGTGGCCTGGGCAATTTTCTTAGTCCTTGTGCCACTTGGTTTTTTCATCTCCAAAATGGAAGTCATAGCACTTGAATGATAAATTTTTTATGGAGACTAAATGAAAGAGTTTATATCTGAATGATGCAATGAGAACACGTGTTCCAGAGAACCCAGTGAAATGAAAGAATTAAACCAGCAACAGTGAGGATATGGGAAGAGACTTTCAATAGTAAGAGGAGTCTAACAAAACGCAGGATGGTGGAGCCTGGGTGAAAGTCTGTCGGTGAATGAAGCGGACCAGGGAGAAGAACAAAGTCCTGAGGATCAGACACCTGCGGAGGACAGAGTAGTTTCCCCTGGAAGAGCTCAGAAAAACAGTTGTAGGGGGTGGGGAATAGCTCAGGGGTAGAGTGTGTGCTTAGCATTTGGGAAGTCCTGGGTTCTAGCCCCAGTATCTCCATTAATAAATAAATAAATAAATAAATAAATAAATAAATAAATAAATAAACAAACAAACAAACAAACAAACAAACAAACAAAAAACAGAAAGCAAAAAAAATTTAAAAAAACAAGAAAGAAAGAAAAAGAAAATCAGTAATAAAACATGCCCAAACAGCAGTAGGCCAAATCAGAGTTAGAAACCCAAAAGGATGTTTCAAGAAGAAAAAAAGGAATTCAAGCAACAGACAGAAGGACTAAAGAGCTAGATGATGTTAGTGACATGGAAATCTGGCCACTGCTCCTTTTCTCACTAAAAAAATAGGACAACTAGAAACTCCAATAAAATATTATAATTAAAAACACACGTTTATGCAGTGGTTACTACATGCCATTCTCTGAATGAGCTGGAATTCTAGAAAGGAATTCCTCTCATTCTCTGAATTCCATTCCTTTCCAGGTGCCTCTAGGCCACAGTACTCCTTCCTCATTGTTTTTTAAATAAATTTTATTAAATTTATTTTGCGGGGGTGGGGAGGAGATAAGGACAAAGTTTAAATAACACTTACTACTTCCTTAGCGTGCTAAAGTTGATGAACACATTATTCCATTAAGTGAAATAAACTTCATGTGTAACTGTACAGCGTACCTAAGAAATCTGGAAGACACATTAGGAGAAAAAGATCTGAAAGACACTGAAGTAATATGGATTTTGTAATTCTTATCTTTACTTCAAGATTTAGCCAACAAAACATTTCATGTATGTTCCATAGTAAAATTTTTGTGTACCTCTTTAAAATAGGCTTAAAGAGGAGATTTCTTCTGAACCTGACCCAAGGGCTTGTTTATCACCATGGGTGAATTATTTAAGCTCACTAAATTAAGTCCTGTGCAGGGGGAGAGGGGAGGGAGTCCCTAAGAGTTAATGAAACAAGAAAGGTCAAACTATTTGACTTAAGTGAATACAACTGTGATATTGAAAATTTATTTATAAAAAATTAGGCTGGGGTAATGGAGTCGTGGAAATTCAGATCATCTTTCCATATAAGAAATCAATAGATGCTTTAAATTGATTAAATCAAGAAAACTTGCCTAATTGTATCATTTAGACTTAGAAGAGTGAATACCAGAAATATCGATTAAATGGTTAAAAACATGGGAAGTAGGAGAGTCAGGGAGAGTCCAGAGAAATAGTGGGGCTAGAGGGCTTTCACTTTATTGTCTAAGTATTACACAGTTTGCATGTGGGATGAGTGTATGTGTGTGTGTGTGTCTGTGTGTATATATATATATATATATATACACACAGACACAAACACGTATATACACTCTCATACATATATACATATAAATGTATACATACATTCATACAATATACATGTATAATCATAATATATATCACCCATGAATTATTCTATTTAAAATTAAAGGGGAAATTTATTAAAAGAGATAACATAACAAAGCTCCTGCCCATACATTTCTTCATTCAAATAACCTGACATCACAATGAGGGAAGCTTTACTTTTCTTCTCATATTGGAAACAAGAAAACACAGAGCCCTGATGTGAGCCAAGTACGTTTGACTCTACACCTGTCCTATTACCCACAACACTAGATTTTATAGACCCTTGGTTCCCTCTCTGTTTTTTGCCTCATTTATTTTCCACACCATTTTGCCACCCTGAAGCCAATTCCTTGCCTGGCTTCATTGCTAAGTATTTATTAGTCTGTATTTCCATTTAGTTTTGTGAGTCTGCTTTCTGATCAGGGTTCTGGCAAGAGTCTAGTTCCAAGATATCCATATAAACTCTTTTTTTAAATTAATATTTCATCGAGGTAACAATGGTTTTTACACTATGTAAGTTTCATGTATACAACATCATAGGTTTCCTTTTATACATACTACAGTGTGTTTACTGCCAAAAATTTTAATTTCCATCCCTCCTCATACAGCTGATCTCCTTTACTCATTCTGCCCTCCCCCTGCCTCTTCCCCTCTGCTCATCACTACTCTGTTCTCTGGAGCTACGTGTTTCTTTTTGTTTGGTTTATTCATCTATTTTGATTTTTTGTTGGTTTGTCTGCTTATATTCCACATGAGTAAAATAATTCAGTAGTTTGCTTTCTCAGTCTGACTAATTTCACTTAGCACAGTATCGTAAAGGTCCATCCACATTGTCCCAAATGGCAATATTTCATCTTATTTATGGTCACCATTTAATTTCAACCGGCTTAAAAAGCATGCAAATCATCAAGATCTTATATCTATGTCTGACTTGTGGCCTCCACTGAGATATTGAATAATTGTGTTCCTCCCAGAATACCTCACGAATCCCACACCCCTTCCCACAATCTGTCCTCCTGATTTTTCCCATCTCACTGTACAGCACCACCAACTACTCAGTTACTCAAGCAAAACAGAGCACTTTAATCCTTCAGCTGGCCCCGTCTTCCACCGAAATAAATCCCAAATCGATCCACTTCCCTCCAGTTTCACCACTACTCTGGTTCAAGCCACCCACCATCTTTGATGATGACATTTCCTAGAACCTATTCTATTAAGTCTGCATACTTCTAATCTCACCAGCCTCCAACCCACTGCCCAAACAGCACGCAATCTTTATCACGTCCCTTCTCTGATTAATAGATTTCAATTACACCAAATTGGGAATTCAAGATTTGCAGATACAAACAAATATACATAAAATAAACAACAAGTTCATGCTGTATAGCACAGGGAACTAAATTAAATATCTTATAGTAACATGGTCAAAAAGAATATGAAAATGAATATATATGTGTTTATCTATGACTGAAGCATTATGCTGTACACCAGAAACTGACACAACATTGTAAACTGACTATACTTCAATAAGAATATACTAAAAAAAATGGAAATAAAGTCCCTACAGCCGACTTTATGACTAAGGTCCCTATAGCTTTAACCTCCCTTCACACCACTCTTCCACTCTCTGTATTTCAGCAGCATTTGCTTGATGTTTCCCAAATGCTCCAAGTTTATTCCGATTTTGTTGGCCTTACCTAGAATTCTCTCCCCCAGATCTTTATGTGGCTGGCTCTTTTTTAAATTCAGGTCTTTTTTAAAATTTATCTTCTCAGAGAGGCTTACCTTGACTACTTTACCTCAAGTAGTCATCCTCAAATACTATCAGCCTTTTCTTTATTCCATCATCTTGTTTCTCTGTAAATGATACTTTTATTGTTTATATGCTGCTTTCCTCCTCTGTCTTTTTGATTGCCATATCCAAGAATGCATGACCTTGTCTGTCTTCTTTAATAACAATCTGGAACAGTTCCTCTATACTCCACAGAAGCTAGAGCCATGCCTCTATAAATATTTATCATAAGAGAAATTCTGAATACTTGTCGAACAAATTAATAAACTACTCACATCCAGAGGAATGATGGATGTGATTTCTTAACAAACAAGCAGATCAACATCATCGTCAACACCATCATCTTTCTGGCTTTCTTCTAAAGAGCTATCTTGGGCAACTGACTCACAAACTATCCACCTCCGGGTCACAGCAGCCAGGGGTGAGAGTCCCACAAGGAGCCAGGCATTCCCTAGAGGGCAACGAACATCTCTGAAGAAAATCATCATCATCATCAAAGACAACAAATCCTGCCTCCAGCAAACCCTGGAGCTGACACTCATCTATGAGTGAATTAAAGAAATTTGTAAGTGCAATAGCAATTCAACTGGCTCTCATTTCTCTGCAATACTTTCTTTTCTTTCTTTCTTCTTTTGTTTTCTTTATCTCTCCCTCTCTTTCTCTCTTTTCTTCTTTCTTTCTTTCTCTTCTTCCTTTCCTTTCCTCCTTTCCTTTTGCTCCCTCTCTTTTTGTAGCTGCAGTGTTTTCCCACATACCATGCCCCTGATTCCATGTTAGCAATATGAGTATTTATTTCCCAAATGAGAACAACATCACCATGTCCACTTTGTCAAGAACAAGGTTCAAGATTGAAGACGCTGGGAGCTACTCCTCTTTCTAAGACTGGGGTTGCTAGCCATTTTTTTTTATAGTTTGGTTCAAATAATTCTTCTCATTTCCTCCTTGTGTGACCTTAAGTAAATAAGTATACTTTGGTTTCTCAGTCTCCACATCTGTAAAATGGGAATATTAATGTCTCAAACCATTCTTGAGAGAGTTAGATGTGAAAATATTCTCTGACATTGTACATGGTAGCCTATGCACGTTTCACACAGCCCTCACAACAGAGCCACAAACACCTGGGTGATGGGCATCACCATCCATTGTACACATGAGCAGCGGAGTCGCAGGGTAGTTAAGGGACAGTTCATAGCAGTAGAATCAGAACTTGAACCCACGCCTTTTTGAGTGACCCTTCAGCCTAGTGTCTTAGTGCTGTTTCACTCTGCAGAGGGGGCATCTGGGAGAAAGCCAACGTGCTGGCTCCCTCCACTGAGCCTCAAGCTGAGCTCTGTGCCTGGTGAGTGACGGAGCGACTTTAGAATCCCATAGTTGTATCCCTATAGATAGTGAAGTTAATTCAGAAAAAATACACACACACAGAAAACAGCAACAACAACACTGCTGATGCTGCTTTCATAACTGAGGACAAGAAGTTCATTGGGAAGTAGAAGCTTTGACACGATCATCTCAGCCTTGGCAACTTGTGCGCTTGAAAGTTTCTGTTTACTTTATGTGAAATTTCCATTTTCAGTGAAAAGAACTTCCCTATGGGCATACTATTTTTTTTTTTTTTTATCTGTAGCCGAACAACACAGAAGAAAGAAAAGATACAGCAGGAGCATCCCAGGGGCTAAGCTGTGTTAGGAGATATGGAGCCTTCCAGAGGCTGCCCCACTTTCTCTACTTACCCAAAGTTGACAAAGTACAATGGGCATCACCATCCATTGTACAAACGAGGCTGCAGAGGCTCAGAGTAGTTAAGGACGAGTCAAAGCTGCAGAATCAGAAGCTGCTACTTCTGATAGCAACTGTTATATCCATCTCGAAAGTTGCTACTTCGCTGTTCTAAACCCCTCCAGAATCCAAGCCTTTCTTCTCACACCCACAGTAACTGCTTAATCCTTCAAATGCATTTTAACTACTACGCAGCTTCTCTGCTTGCCACTCACTGGAGCTTCTTCGGTCCTTTTGCTGCTGAAAGACAAGTGATTTTTTCTCAAAGACAAGACTGACCACGTCACTGCTCGACTTGCAAGCCTCTAGGAGGTCCAGTTGCTGAAATGACGTAAAGCAAATCCCTTAGGATGGCAAAAGAAGACCCGGAGTTTTTTCCCCAACATACTTTTTCCTGCTTAACCCAGACCTCTATATTTAAAATACAATTCCAGTGGCTGCCAACTCAATGTAGTTCCCAGGGCATGTCAGTTTACATCTTCATGATTTGGCACATAGTCTGATTCGCCTGAAATATATAGGTAACCTTGTTTCATTTTGCATGCTAATCTTTATCTTCCAGGACATATCTTAAATGCACTCATTGAACTTTTCCAGGAGAATCCATCAATACTTTCTTATGTGACGGTCTCACTTGTTACATATAAATACAGCACTTACAGTGCTTTATTGTGATTGTTTGTTTACACACTTACTGCTCCAAGGACAGTGAACTCCATGGGGCAGAGATAATGTCTTATGTACAAATAGGACAGGCACAGAGTAGATCTCAGCAGTAAATACCTTGGGCATGAATAAATATTTAAGGGTCAGAGACTGTTTCCAACATATGACCAAACCATATATTGACTGTGCATAATATACGAAGCCCTATGCTAAACTTTTGGAATACAACTGTGAACTAGCCAGCCAAAATCCCAAATTTCACTAAGCTTAAATATGAAAATTATTACAAAAATGCACACTTCCAGAGTCACTCATTAGATGATAGTTTAGGTGAATTTACAGAAGTAACAGATCAGAAGCAGATGTGTTACAGGACAAATACGACCCTGGGTCACAATGTTTTTTCCACCCATAAAGCAGGACCAGCACCCTATAAGCAACCTACTTGTCTGCCATCCTTTCCGAGCTCCTGGAGCGGCTGGAAAGGTTCTGCTTCTTGACCAAGATGTTCACCTTGTTCATTAAGACAAATATTAGGTTTATTGTTTTTCCTTTAATATATATGATATATTTTTACACTAAGAGTGTTAAAAACTGAAGAAAAGGAAAAACAAACAGAGATTTCCAAATAGTGAGTGGTCAATAACTTGAAAAATTTCCAAGGGGACAGATGGTATGAGAAAGAAAATAAAAAGCAAAATATAAAAGCAAACAAACTTTGGAAGATGCTTTTCACCATTGTGATGTCTTGGGGCACACAATAACATTAATGAGGTGTGCCAGGATAAGTAGACAAGACTGCGGTCTGGAGTTCTGCTTACCCCAGGCTTTCCAACTGCTCAAAGACAGAGGGCCGATGTCTTAGACCACCTGTGAGTTCTTTGTAGTACAGCAGTCGAAAGCTGTTTCTTCATAGGACCAAGGGCCATGCAAGAAATGAAGCCTGAGATTGCAGGCTGGGAGTGACTTTCACTACCAATTGTGTGACTTTTCAAATGTGTGTTTTGTTTTTTGTTTTTTGGTTTTTTGGTTTTTTTGTAGGGGCAAGGGAAGAAATAGGGCTCTCATTCAGAAGTGGAGGGCTCACCCTTCTGCTATGCACTCAAAACTCAGCCTCATTTCCATTTCAAGCTGCCTGTTTCTCCCTTGAATTTGCCCAGCCTGTTTTCCAATAGCCTTGTATTCCCTATCATTGAAACCATCTGGTAGTAGAAACATACAGGATTCCGGGATGGTAGCTAGTAAGGGACCAGCATCAAAAAGAGAGCCTGTGGAGAGAAAGACTTTAAGGAAACATCAACAGATGGGGTTCATAAGTGAAAAGTTTCAGAGTAGATAAGACTTAGAGAATGGAAGAGGTTTTAGAGAAAAAGACATAGGGAAAAAGCAGGGAAAGGAGGGAGCAAGGAAGAAAGGATGGAAAGAAGGAAAAAAGAATGTAAAGACTATGCTTTTGTGACTGTAGGGATGTTGATATACCAGCTCTAGAGAATCATACACATTTGGATTCAATCTCAGCTTTCCTTTGGCCGCCTCTGTTACTTTGGAAAAATCACTCATGTGCTTCCAATCTTTGGTTTCCATCTGAAGACTGGATATAGCTATAGTATTTTATTACATTTTTGTTGATATTAAAACTAATAGTATAATGCTTAATCCAGTGCACTTAAGATACATTAGTTTCTTTCACTTGTTTTTTTCCTTTTACACAAATTGACCAAAACCTAACTTATAGTAGCTACTCAAAGACTGTTGTATATATGTTGTATAAATAATGAGATGAATGAGTCAATGAAAAGGCACATTTACACACATGGTGTCCAAGAGTATAATCCTAGTAAGACTATTCAGGTCACTTCATGGAGTGAGAGGGGGCTGGAAAACCTAGTGTCTGGCTGTCTTCTTTTTCAAGCCTGTAGGAAGGACAGCGCGCGTGGACACACACAGCTCACCCACAACTGAGTTGAGCCAGATGCACCAGCTACCTTCTCTGCTCTTCCCCTGGGGCTAAAGCTCTACTGAGAGACTGCATTTTGATGGAGTGCATCTCTTTTATCCCATGAATAAGAAACTGGAGTTTAGGAAGGTGCTGTGAGTCCTTTATGATGAGTCTGTGGCAGAGACAGAACTGGATTCCCAGATCATTCCCTTTAAGCATGAAACTGAAGGAGTAGGAAACAAACTAACAAACTGGCTTCCCCACCTTCAAGCTCTCCCTTCATTATACACTCTTCACCTAGAATAGCTTTACCTGGAGGCTATGCTCCAGGAAGGAGGTGATGGGCCGACAATCTCAGAAGAGTGGACAGACCTTCCAGAGTTCCTCCGTGAAGATCATCGAGATTAAGAGGAATGTACCCTGTAAAATGCCCGGGTTGTTATAGCCTTTTCTGTTCCATCCAGCTTTTCCATAAAGGCCTCGAGACCCCAAACCCAAGATGGACTCACAGTCTCTAAGCCACTAGCCTGCTGTGACTGCCCTTTGCCTGGCAAAGCTATAAAACCATTCTTTTCAGATTTTCCCAGATCTCTGCCTCCAAGTCTCAGTCCAGTTTTCAGAGGACAGAGGCCGTTTTTGCGGCAACAAAACACTTATCACCATGCCGAAGAACTAAGCCAAACTAGGATAAAGTACCTCTTGAAGAAAATTGTTGGCACAAACATAATTAGATAACATTCGATCTAGAAGGAACTTTAGAAATTATCTAGACTTCTAGGTGAATTTTCAACCTTGAATACCTGCTGGATCACCTGAGTAACTTTTGAAAATTCATAAACTCCATGCTACAAAGAATCTCTGAGGGCAGGGCTTTAGGCATACATAGGTACATGTATAGATAGCAATAGATCCCTAAGTGATTTTTTTTAACTCTTTATATGAATGTTTTCAGTTAAACACAGAAGTTAAGAGTATTGTATGATGTATCCCTTCATTTACCAGTTGTGGACATTTTACCAGTTTTGTTCCTCTATCGTTACTATACGTTTCTTTTCTTTCTTTCTTTCTTTTTTTTTTTTTGCTGGAGTATTTTAAATAAAATATGAGGTATCATATAATCTTATCCATGAATATTTCAGTACAAATCTCTAACTGACAAGGAACTTTTAAGAAAAAAACCATCACGCTGTACCATCTCACAAAACTAACCACAGAGACCAAGTGAGTCTACTGTACCATCAAGTTTGAGACGCACAGATGGCAGCTTCTCTTTCGTAGGTGAGGGGGCTGAGTGCAGAGAAGCCAAGTCCTGTGAAGCAGGTGATGCATCTACAACTAATATTCAGGCCTCCCGACTCATGATTCATTACTAAAGGAATGATAACAACTGAGGGAAAAAGTCTCCAATCACCTAAAAAAGATTTTAAATTTAGATAATTACCTTCTGAAAAATCAAAAGCCAACAATGAAGAGAACCAGGGTATCAAGAATACCCCATTGAGGGTCATGGCAAAGAAAGTGACAATGATGGAAATGTGCTGAAGGGCATAACAGGGCAGGGTAGGAAGGTGTAAAGGAGAAAACTTCCCTTTGAACCCTGCCTCTGCCTCAAACCATGCAGCTTACAACATTCTCTTAGGTGTGACAAGACTTAGTTTTCTCTCTGCGAAACAGAGATGTGAATACTTAGCTTCACTTGGTCTTCTAAAAACAGCATGGATTAGTGGAGCATGACAGGCACTTAATAAAGGTTAAGATGTGTGGCTTCAAGAAGGGTACCTTTACATATTCGAGAATCTTGGTTTTGGTAGAATAACTCCCAGTGTCTTTTTATTTTTATTACCACCTAAGACGTTGCCCATTAATTGCTTCCAGAAGAAAATAGAAATCAGAAAATAGAATACTTGTCAGAAGATTATCCTATAATGAATCTTTGACCTCAAAGTCAGTTATGACAAACAGTGATGGTACATTGGAGAAGATGGAGTATTGAGGGTCGCTTTGTCATGAAGCCAGGAACTGAGGCAAAATTCAGAATATTTAAAAAGTACAATACTACAAAACTGCCAAGTGAGACAGGCAAGTACAAATATTACTATTGACTACGTATTAGCACAAGCATCTAAAAGCTGATTTGAGTTTGGCCACTAAATGCAAATGTTTGCTTACTGGAGTCTTTAGAGCAGCTTTTGACTTTGTTTATTAACAGTCTTGGTGAAATAACTTTATTATAAACATTATATAACCTCTCCAGATTTTTGTTTTCTCACATATAAAATTGGATTTTTAAAGTATTATGAATAGATTTCTAAAATTTTTAAAAGATCATGCATATTAAATGCTTAACACTATACCTTCTCTTGTACAAGCACTTGGTAATTAGTAATCATAACTATTATTATAGAAACACTTTAAGGACTTGGTGAACTAGAACTTGACTTCCTGGCAGAAGCCAAAATCTAATGGAAAGATCTTAGAACTGGGGTCTCAGAGTCTTGGCTCTGCCATTAACTTACCTGTATTATAATTGTAGTATCACTCTGAACACTTTACTTTCATCATGTTAGAGCAGGCAGATAGCTAGATATGAGCAGAGAAAGGGGGACGCAGACCAAATGTCAGGAATTGGGCAGAAAGGAGGGGCACAGGCCAAATGCAGGAAACTATACATTATGTAAGCAACAGGGGTCCCTGGGCAGAGAAAGAAAAGCAGGAACCTTTGGGCTGAAAAGTGGTCACACTTTTGGGGTTATGAGTGGCCTAGAGACCGACAAACAAAGGTGAGAAAAGGCAGGACTTTCTAGTGTCTGAATGTAACCATTTGCTCAGTGCCCTCATTTCAATAAAATTAGCCTCGCAGGTTAGAAGTAGTCATCATGAACCAACGCCATGACATTTCCGATCCAGACTAAATAAGGACAAAAATCCCTCCTCCCTTCGGGAAGGTGGAGTTGGGATGACAATCAGGGAATACGACCCCAAACCCTTCCGTCCCCAATGAATATTTGGCCCATTCATTTTTACACCCTATGTAACCAACTTGACAAAGAAACACAGGTCCACTGCTCACCTGAGCCTGCCCACTCTCCCCTTGAGAGCGTACAATCCATCCTTTAATAAATTCTCATTTTACTTTTTTTAACGACTACGTCTCGTCTCTGAATTCTTTCTGGAACAGGACAAGAACCTGGAATACCGGTTACACCCACTAGCAACAACCATCTCTGAAGAAGAAAAGATCATTTTTTTGTATGTGCACCTTGCCTACCTGAACAAGAGAGAGAACAGGTGTGCAGTGCAATTCAAATACAAGGTATGGTCAACAAGAGAACACATGAATAGTAGACAATTTAAAGTTCTAGAGTTAAAAGAAAATTTCAGAATTGTTTGTCACACCTTGGATCCCTTGGCCTCGAGGGCTCCTCCCTCTGGTCTTCTCTTACTGTAAGGCTCACGCAGGGCAGGTGCCACTTCTCTTAGAACCGTCCTAGGCCACTCTTCTTCCTGTTCACCATACCAAATATTTGCCACGTTCTGTTAGAGTTTTCTCCTTTATTATTTCTTAATGATCTCAATATTTATACACTTGTGGCAGGACATAATTTTTTTTGTCCATTTGTCTCCTTCAGCAGCGTGTGAACTGTTTGAGGGTAGAAATGATAATATAGAGACATGGTATAGTGTAGGGTTTAACAACCAGGGCTATGAGGTCAGACTGATTAGGTTCAATTCCCAGCTCCACCACCTTCAGCAAGATACTGCTTAAATTCCCCACGCTTCCGTTTCCCCATCTGAAAAATGGGGGAGGGGGGATAACAGTAACTACTTCATTGGGTTATTGTGAGGATTTGATGGCTTAATAATGGATACAAAGCACTCAAAACAGTGGCTGACAAGTAGTCGATTGCTCATTGAATGTTAACTGCTAGTATAATTTGCATACTAAATGTCCACATGTCTCCAGAGCTCCTCAAAGGACCTGGTACACAGGGGGAGACAAAACAAAACAAAACAAAATGAAACAAAAAATGAAAAAAACCTTGTCAAATGTTGACTCTTTCACCTGAAAAAGTGAAGTTTCTTCAGGACAAATGAAAAAAAAAATTTTTTTTAAATGTCTTCAAGCTTCACTTAAGTATAATACCAGATATCCAAAAACTGTGAGAAAAGTAGAAAAATCTCCCCTGTATTACTAAGGGAAAAATGCATTTCCCCAGGACCAAGAAGAAAAAACCAGCTTCATTTATATGTAGAAATGCTACTAGGAAAAGAGCAATGGTCCTGGAGATAGAGGACCTTAGGCAAGTATTTGGACTCTCTGAGATCCGCAGCTTGCCCTGTGAAAAAGAAAAGAAGTTCTAACTTCAATGCAGAGTAGTCTGTAGGGCTTGTGAAAATATATTGTTTCCACTTCTAGCAGAATACTAGAGACTCTTAGCGGTAGCTGTTCCTGGTAATTTGATGATGATGATGATGATGACGACTGGATGCTATGTGGGGAATGCAGAAGGCACAGTAGGTAGCCTTTCTCCCTGGGGCCATTTTTCTATGAAATAAGCGCAACTGGACATGCTCTTTTGAAGGACCTGGCAAATTCTAGCAAAACATCAAACTAAGAACTGTGAAATAATGTATCAGCTCTGTGAAGGCTGGGAGCATCGTACCACCATGATTGGAGGGGAAATAAAGGAGAGAGACCCTGGACATACTCAATTTAAATTGGCTTGATTTTCAGATATAGCATCAAATTTTGTTTTCCCCACAGAACAAAGATGAAGCCTCTGGTATTAGATTTTGATTATTTCCTGAGGCTGTCATAGGACTCAAACTCTTAAAAAAAAAGTCCCACTTTCTCTTTAAAAACATAAGCATTAAATACAATTCAAGAAATATAATTTTTTCTTTCAGTTAATACAGTCATATAAGGACACAAAACTTTCGAAGATTAACAGAAAAAAGGTTAAACATACAAGCTTAAGAGGACTTGTCAGTGAATTAGTGCTAAATCAGCTAGGTGTTAGCTCAGAAGGTTGATGCAGTTATTACAGGCAATGTCTCAATAACTCTGATGAACAAGATGGACTGGATTTAAAACAAAACATAGCCTTAGTCTAAAGAGGCAGTGGATTACAGGACAGAACCAATTACCAATTTCTGTCATATTCTTGGTGGATTTCAGACTTCTTATATTTGTCAGGCTCGTTAAATGAGCATTACTTTACAACGTGTCCTATTCCGCAAGTCTTTCAGAAGTCACACTTTTATTAAATTACTCAGCCAGCGGAATGAAATATAATACTTGAGTGTTTAAACCTACATCAATAAGGTCGTTTCCACCAACCTTGAGCTCTCCTTCCTCTAATAAATCCCACACATCTCTAGTTGGATGGCCAGGACAAAATATGCAAAATGACCAGACATCCTTTATAGAATTCTTAGAAGATGAAGCAACCCTGAATTATCCAAGGGGAGTCAATCATCATGTTCTCAAGGGTTTGCTAAGACATAAATGCCAATGAACAGGCTTTATTCAATTAATAAATGAACTAATTAACAATATTACTAGAAAAAATAATTCACACAAAGGGAATTTGGCATTTGCTAAAAATGTATAGGTAAGGTTTAGACTTATCAAATCTGACCCAGAAGAACTGTACATGGTAGAAATAATGTCCACAGAGAAAACTCACAATGGTGGATGAAAACATCAATAAGGTTGGATGAGGATGAGAAAACAGGAAAAAAAATAATTGATCCCATTGGAAATAACATGAACAATGTTAGGGTATGTTGGGGTATGTTATAAATTAATGTCTGAGCTTTACTAATTGGATTAATTCCATACAATAGAAACATAGAAAAGTCTCCGATGACATGAAAAGAATCACCCCCATCAAACCCTTCAAAAATTAAATAAAATATCTGTACATGAAGAGGCAATTCTAGATGTTTTAGTATCTGTAGCAGAAGTCTTAAATTGCCAGATTTTGTGTCATATCTGGTCTTTTGATGTATCATGTAGTCAGCACAATGTTTAAGAATTAAAATTCCTAAAGTAAGACTAGTTACTTAAAAATCAGTCATTTTCATGTAAAAGACTAGGTTTCAAACCTAGTCCTCTCTGGAAACATCTGCTCTGGAGCTTCTGAGCTTCTGTTTCCAAGGGTGACAACTGGCTGATGGAGAGAGTTGCCCGAGCGTTCTGGGTAGATCATGCACCTGACGGGCATCACTCAATTAGGTAGCATGCCCGGCCCCAGGGAGCATCTAGGTTTACGAAGTCTAATCCCAGCCAGCCTCTAAAATCTCTTCCTGTTACAGGAGATTGGTTATGTGAAATTGGGAAAGACATGCACGTTTTCAGATATTCAGTTTCCTGGTCTGCAACCAAATCCATGGCATTCTTAGGAGGATCGAAAGACACAGTGTATGTAAAAGTGTCAAGATATCATCTGGCTCATAACAGATTCTTGGAAAACAACAGCCATGATAGTGACATGTAACTGAGAAACTGTGTCTACTAGAAGTTCTCTTATATGTAAGTGGAGAAAGAGAAACAAATACACCTTCCTTGTGGATAGTGCCATGTCGCTGTGCTGTGATGAGGCTGAAGTGAGAGGTGCTTGTGAAATATTACCACCTGGTCAGTCAGGCTCTGTTCTCAGGGACTGGTGAGCTTGGAGCATCACCATGGGATAGGTGCAGGATAAAACTCTACCTGTCTCCATCTGTGCCCTTTTAAACTAGTCGATGTCTTCCTTCAGAAAGACATCTCGTTATGAAAGCTGAGTTAGCCCAACCAATACTAAGCACACTTTGATTTCCCCCTTTTAGTCTGTAATGTGTCTAACATGTGTTATCACACTCACATAGTGTGTGAGAATGTAACTTACTAAAAAGAACCTTCTGATTCTCAGTAATTCCCTGATAAGGAGAACGGTGAACACAGTCCTTGCAATCACCATCACTTACATGCTGAAACATCATGACCCAATTTTATCCTGAGAAAGAACCAGAATTATAAAAGATAGATAGAATTTTGAGCTAGAGTTGTAAGTCAAAGTTAAGGGTTGGGATTTGCAAACCTTATTATGATGGGGGGACATTAGAGTCCTGATTCATAAGATAAATCATTTATATCTCAAGTGCAAAATAAGGTTGGCAAAATCAAATCCCTTTATTTTGGATTTATTGCATGATTTGTAAACCTGTTCCTCTGTTTATAGATATATTTTTTCCTATGCAACGTGCATAAATACTGGAGGTTTCAGGTTTTCCATGTGCGTTTTACAATCAATCATGTACTTTCAAAAAGTGTGACTAAGTTTGGTCCCTAAGGATGCTTATAAATCCTAGTTTAGTTCTTCTATTTAACAAGAAAAGATTTAAATATATCCTCTAGTCTGGTTTGGCAGAAGTACGACTTTATAAATAAAAGCAGTAAGAACATTACTTTAACCTCCTTCAACTTGTAGGTCTGAATCCGGCTTGGGAGTGTGACACACCCATCTAGAGGAGCTACCTACCTCTTTAGAAAACTCAAACTTCTCCCTTTCCTTAGCTAGTAATACTTTATTTCTTTAGGAAGCCAGAAGAGAAAACAATACTTGTCCTACTGTTTGTCATTACTAAAGTAATGACAAGCTAGTGCAGCCAAAAGTGCACTAGATCACAGACGTTATGAGAAAGATTCAAATTATAGTTTGGTCACATATTAGCTGGGCAGTTCTTCCCGAGTCACTGTCACTTTCTTACCTTCATCTCTAAATCGAGAAAGCGGATATTGCATCAGCTGAAAACCCTTCCAGGATTAACCATGTCTGAATCAATGATTCTAATGTCTGTGCCAGATTCAGACAATGACTGGTCTTTCTAGAGTTGTTCTAGTTGTCCAATCCTATTGCTATTCTTCAATAACAAGGGTCATGCAATTTGTTTCCTTTTAACTGTATTTTGTGCATAGCTGCACGTTCTACAAGAAGTAATCAGCCGTTTCTTGCCATATATTCAGCCAGCCAGCCACCCAGCCAGCTCTCCATCCATTCTCCCATTCATCCATGCCCTCTTTCATCCCCGAGCCCGACATCCATTCAACAAAGATTAATTGAACCACCACCATATATAAGGATGTCAGGAAGGCTTCTTGGGAGGTAGTCGGTCAGATAAAAACTTGCATGAGATACATTTCTCGTTCTTAAAGAACACAGGGGAACCCCTGTGGTTTCCTGGTAGAGGTTTTGGGGTCAGATATATCTGGGTTGAAACTCCAGCTCAGCCCCAGCCTTTTCAAGATAGGATGACACTAATAATATCTGATATTACTTCCATCTGGAACTTTCTCCTGAAAGGGCGTCCCGCTCCCTCCGCCACCTTTCTGACACAATTAGGACCACGTTCTCCTGAATCCTCCGTGTAACAATGGTCTGTTTTGCTTTTCCGCATAAAGGCTCCTTTATCTAGGCTGTCTTCATAAGACCTCACATTTTGAAATATCATTTCAAACTTGCATTTATCAGTGGCTGGGAGGGAATGATATTTAGAGAAAACTTTTCACGTCAGTAATTTTGCTGGGAGCTTTCTGTATATTATTTCCCCGTATCCTGACAATAATTGTTCATAGTAGATATTATTACCCCCGTTTGATGGGTAAGAAAAGTAAGATTCAGAAAGGTTAGGTCATCTTCTCATGGATATAGACTTAGATGCAGACCTACTCCTGTTTCTGGCTCCAAAGTATAGGCTTGTTCTAAAATAATTCATTTCCTTGACTTTATTGATCAAAAACTAGAAGTCACTGCTAGCCTATAATTCTGCTATGGAAGTGACAAATGGTATTTTCTAATGTAAGACAGTTCCAGAATTTTTTTATTTTACAGACATGCCTAATTTCTACTAGATTTTTTGAACTAATGACAATAGCTTAGAAGCCTCCAATTATTACCCGTTTATAACCCTAGATGCCTATGAATCTGGGACTCTGAACCAATCTATTTACCTGACTAGGATTATCTTTTGCCACAGCCTAAACCCACTTAAGACTCATCTGTGGGTTTATCCTGCCAGAGTGAACTATTATTCACCACATACATATATTGCTTTGCATATGCAGTTAATTCATTAATTCTTTACAACTTCCCTATGTGCTCAGTACAACGTGATCCCCTATTTAGTAATGAGGAGATTAAAATTCAGAAATTACGTCAATTCCCCAGGTCACACTGCTGGTAAATTTGAGAGCTAATGTGGTAGAACAGTAGACGTCCTCCTATACCAAGTTTCTACTCTGAGTTTTAAGGTCCACTGTGATCCAAGATGCCCTGACCTTTTTATTCATTTATTATTATTATTTATTAGTGAAGTACAGTCAATTACAATGTGTCCATCTCTGGTGTACAGCACAATGTCCCAGTCATGCATATGTATACATAATTCATTTTCATATTTTGAGATGCCCTGACTTTTATTTTCTCCCTATTCTCCAAGATGAGTCAGCCTCCTCACCACAATGTGTCTCCCCAAACTTGTCCCCAGCTCTCTCCATGTTGTCGTTCCCATGTTATCCTCCACTTAGAATGCTATGCCCATAACAATGACAGATGGCTACAATTTTTCTGAGAACTGTTACGTGGAGCAACTTACATGTCTTATCTTGTCTGAAGCTCACAACAGTCCTCTCTGTCAGGTATCATTGTCCTCATTTGTCAAATGAGGAAACTGATGGAAGTATGGGATAGGAAACCATTTGCCCAAAGTAGAAAGAGTTCACGAACAGGGTTTGATTTCAGATCTGTCTGAATCCCTCTGCCATTATCTTAAATAGTATCCTATTGTCTCACAAGGAAAAGTCCATCTCTGAGTTCAAAATAGGGGGTAACAGAAATGGTGTGGTTCCTGGTATCAGCATGCATTCCCAATAGAAGTGATGTATCTCCAAGGAGGCAAAAATTCATTTTGGGAGGGTCAAAAAATATTATACCATACAATGGTATATGACTTTCTGTTACCGAAGGCAATTCATATGCCCACTGCACCATGAGGCCAAACAGACTGAAACATGGAAGTCTGGAGCAGAGAAAGGTTTATTGCAGGGCAAAACAAGGAGGATGGGGTGGCTCATGTTCAAGAAAAACCCCAAACTCCCCAAAGTGTTTCAGCAAAGCTTATTTAAAGCCCAGGTGAGGGAGGGGGTCGCAGGGTGCCCAATCAGCTCATGCACAATTCTCTGATTGGCTGATGTTGAGGTAACAGCGGTCAACACTATCAACCCCTAGGGACCAGAAGGTCTGAGGTTTATGGGCTTTCCATCAAGTAGTTAATTTCCTTCCTTTGGTGGTAGTTTTAAGCATCTGAAAAACTCTGGAAATATACATGAGATACTATCATCTGGGTACTTCAGAGAAGAGCTACAGCAGAGGACATGGAAGGGTCTGACCGTGGAAGGCCCCACAGAGTCCTGCTCAGTTACATTTCCCCACTTTTCTTTGATACTCCTCAATCTTAGGGAGAACAGGTGTTGGACAAGAAAGGAAATAATGTTTTAGACAGAGAGGTTAACCATAAACTCAGCAGAGGAAATTGGCTTCAGGAGGACTTGGTTCCAATCTCCAATCCTATTTCATCCCTCCTCAGATCTTTCAGGGAATGAGGCAATGACTGCCCTGGCGACTTCCTGCTGAAGTGGGGTGCAGTCCTGCCTCAGTGTGGGGGATGGACACCAAACTGAAAATATTTCTGAGTTCCAAGTCCTGGATCCGAGTCTTGTATGATCAAGATCCCAGTCCTTTAGTCCACCCTTTTGGTGGACTAACAGACCCGACAGACCCAGTTAGAAATAGTTGGAGGAGGGACAACCAGAACTTTAACAGACAAAATAGATCTCGTTCCCCATTCCCAGAGGAATTCAGGAGAATGAGCCTGAAGACCAGTCTGGACCTGGCACTTCAGGGCAGACTTGTAGCCAGGTAGCCAGTTGTATACTTTTATCTAAGTAGTTTTTAACTTCTGATGTGGTATTAACATATACATAACAAGAGCTATTGACCATTAATTACACACCTCTTTTTTTTCAGCGAACATCTGATCTCAATTTTATCAACTAAAATTTAATAGTTACAAGAGGAGACCTTGACGTCATAAGGTTGCAGCTTCCAGTAGACATTGCTTTGAGAATGGCTGGTGGTCTCCTAAGTATGACACTGTTCAGAAAATTCGAGTTCTCAATGATACAAGAACATGGCTGAAATCACACCCTCAATGGCCTCCTAGTTTTACATCGAATGTCTGAATCACAGCTACTTCATTCTGACTTTCAAATGCATTCCCCTCCTCAAGGCCAAAGCAGGTGTACAATACATGTCCAAAAGGCCATAAAATAGGTCACTCCAGTCAGTAATGTTTAACTTAAACCATGTATAAGCCAGAATGAGTTCTCCATACCTCAATGTGCATAGATTTTTCCATCATTTCCCCTGTTGATTGCAAATTTTTCAGTAGAAAGCATTGAAAATCAAAATATTCATCCCATACTGGGGCAATGGCTCCTGCCCCAGATTCAGATCATGTCCCTCAGTGCTAGGCTTCCTTTATATTTGCCTAGTTATCCACATTGGGGAAAATCTAACCAGACACCATGAACTGGCTCAGAGGTATGTTAATGGGGAAACACATTATTGGCCACATATTTTATCACTTACACTCAATTGTTACACAAGCATTGTACATATGCTTTTAGCAAGAGACATAGGTGGAGCGTTGTTATATATATCATGAGTATTTATCCTCTGTGACAACTCCATTAGGGAATTCTCTTTCTGTCCTAAACACTGGGGCAACAGTGTGGCTGGACGTAAAATAATAATACTGATAGGGGGACAAACATCTGATAAACTATTCAATTAGAAAATGTAAATTAAAAGCCAGTAATATCTCAGACAAAATCAAAAAATTATAACCATATTCACCAGTTTACTCAATCCTATGTAATCCGTTTTATTAACAGTTTTACAAAATCAGTTTTCACTAAACTTTTAATATTTCTTACCCAGTTCATCAGTATGATTTAAGAGAAACCTGTACTCATCAAAAAGTCCTTTTTGTGAATCTTACAGATAAAGCAGTTTTGCAAAGCATCAGCTTAACTTTCTCTGAATAATAAAATACCTTAAAAGGTAAGGTTAAAGATCTGGTTGCAACTTTTTTTTTTTTTTTTTTTTTGACAAAGAAGCTTAATCAAGCTGCTGTGGCATACAACATTTTAAGATAACTAGACTGGAACTAGACTTATGGCCACAGCAACTAGAATTATGACTGATAGCGTTATACCAAGACACACCTAACTTTCAGAAACCTTACATAAATTCCAGAATGTCTATGTTAATAACATTTATCAATACCGTAAAATCTGAAGAGGCTTATCACTCATTTGACAATGCCCTGTAATTTAACATATCAACCAATCTAGTTAGTTTAATATTTTTCCCTGAGATGTCTCAGGGGTCCTCCAAAGCCTCCCAAAGTTAGCTGAAGTCAGAAGAACTTTGATTGATTAGAGTTTGACAGGAAGTTTGACAACGTCAAAAAGTTTAACACAGTCTGTTATCAGAAGCATCTGTGATCACAAGCAAGTAAACTTGTTCTCTTAACAGAGAGGAACCAAATCTAGTCCTACACTAGTCTTCTTTTAATAACAAAATCCATTTACCATTTACTTAAACTTAATCTAATCTCAGTTCGACCATGCACAAAACTTCTTTTTTAGGGGTCCCTTTCTACAAACTTTTCCCTTAACAAAATGCAATTCCATTCTTCATACTTTTTACTCCAAACATATATCCTACCTTCTCACTGGTTACTGAAATATTTTCTTTATTATTTTTAGTAGCTTTAATGACATATTTAAATTTGAATCCTCAAGTCTTAAAAACCATAATTTCTAGTGAAACCCAAGAAATAAGCAATTATTAGTCTTTTACATTAACATTCTGTAAGTTGGCAAACATAAATACCAATAATTTCTAAAAACATGTGCCTTTTACAGAATATATCTCAGTGTGGAACCAAACATATTTAATAATAGTCCTAAACACCTTTAGTTTAACTGTAAAGGGAAAGCCAGTGTTCAGTAAATAATGTTCCAATACCTTATTTTATTTGGGAATGACCTAGCTATTTAACAAACTTCCATTATCAAACTTAAGTTAGCACAACTCTAAAATTTTGATTTACCAAATATCTGGAGAGATCATTTTTAAACAGACATTTCTAAAACAATTATTTTCAATGAGTTCACCCAAAAACTCTTGTTATTTGCATTCAGTTTACTTATAAGAATTTTTCATACCAAGTCAACTGAATTTTTTTCTTTCTGACAAACTCTGCAACAGAAATAACATGAACGTATTGACCTTTAGTAAACCTAGGTAAAATAAAAGACATGTCTGTGTTGATTATACTAACAAGCTTAAGCAAGCTTTAATATCAGATATTTATTTAATTTTGAATATTTCCTAGATCACATGAGCCTAAAATTTGTTGTCTAGCTTCTTTTATACTTAGAAGTATGTAATTTTTAAGCGCTTTTAAGTCAACTAAATAGAGCTCTTTTACATGTTAATCTTTACATAAAGACAGATAGAACCAGAGATCTCACAGTTTTTCTGCCTGAGTTCTTAAAAAACCTTTTTTCCTTTAGAGCCCATGCAGATCATTTACATCTCAAAAGCACAGACAGAGAAATACAAATTCCTACTCTAATGCTTCATTACAAAACTCAACCATCTTGGTTATTTTCAGGGTTTTTTCCCCCCAGTTCCCAAATAGCCACTCCAGTTTAAAGAAATAACAGTAATAGACAATAAAATATATATTATTCACTTACATTCAGATGCCTCACTTTCAGCAAAACTAGGAAGGGAGAACAGGACTTGGACTCAGGTACCAAGACACACACACACACACACACCCCAAAATAAAAGCAAAAGGCCCACTTTGATGGAACAGCAGAGCCACTGGGGCCATTGCTCTCCAAATCTCAGGGAGTCCTGAGGTCACACAGTGTTACAATAAAAAGTATCATTTTCTTTTATTTATGGGAGCATAGCTGAATATCTCCCAGTTCTGCAAAACACACTCCAAGAGGACTATATATAACACGGAACAGAGCTCTGATCATCTATACTTAATTATTCATGGCCGATGTTATCAAATATCAAGCAAACAATCCAAAATGATCTCTCAGGGTCACAGCTCCCTAGCCCCAAAAGGGAGACTCCTAACCAATACCCCGTCAGACCACAAGGGGAGAGCCCCAACCATTGCCCCATCAGAGAGGAAGCTGAATGAAAGGTTGAGGCTATAAAGGGAACATACCGACCAACGCTTCACCACAGGTGAGGCCAAGGCCATAGGGAAGGATACCCTGGTGTCACCACACACGAGCCCCATTACTCAATGACATCTCAACCCACCAATGCAAGTTCTGACACACATGTAAAAAGAACATAGTCCCGTAAAAGATCAGACAAGGTGTAGCCCCATAATTCCACTTCCATTCCCAGATAGAGGCCTCCAAACAGATTGGCACAGCTCTCGAAAGAGATGGATCCAGGGCGGCTCACTCCCTGCAAGGGAATTTTCTCCTCCTGCGCAACTGGAGTGGCTCACCCCAAAACCATACACACAAGAACACAAACACCTAAGAAGCTGCGGTCGCACAGACAGACATTCAGAGGAGGTGTCCTCCAAGAATCCCACTGCCGCTCCCAAACGTAGGCCTCCAAACAGATGGCCCAGCTCCAGAAAAAGAAGGGACCCAGAGTGGCTCATGATGAGCCCAGAGTGGCTCACTGCCTGGTGGGAATGAGCCCAGATGGAGTGGAGAGAATTCCCAGCCTGCGAGAGCTAGAGTGACTCACCCTAGGCGACTCCGAATGTGGAACGTACGACGTGGACCACGGCTCGGGACGTTTCTCGGCTCCAAACAGCCGAGCTGTAGGGTGGCTAGAGCCTGTTGGGGAGAGCCCCTCCAGGTTCCGCGGAGCCAAGAGAGCTCCAGCAACTACTGGGACTCGGGGAAGGGGCTGGCCCTGGCTGGGGTCAACCTGCCACGGGCACGACTCCTGCACTGGCTCACTAAAATTGTTACCGAAGGCAAGTTCGTGTGCCTGCTGCACCATGAGGCCAAACAGACTGAAACAGTGAAGTCTAGAGCAGAGAAAGGTTTACTGCAGGGCCAAGCAAGGAGGATGGCGTGGCTCATGCTCAAGAAAAACCCCCGAACTCCCTGCAGGGGTTCAGCAAAGCCTATTTAAAGTCCAGGTGAGGGAGGGGGGTCGCAGGGTGCCTGATCAGCTCATGCACAATTCTCTGATTGGCTGATGTAACAGCAGTCAACACTATCAACCCCTAGGGGTCAGAAAGTCTGGGGGTTACGCACTCTCCATCATCAAGCAGTTAATTTCCTTCCTTTGGTGGTAGTCTTTAGCATCTGAAAAGCTTAGGAAATATACATGGGATACTATCCTCTGGGTATTTCAGAGAGGAGCTGCAGCAGAGGATATGGGGGAGGGGTCTGACCCTAGAAAGCCCCCCAGGGTCCTGCTGCCTGACACTTCCAACAGGCTTTAAGTGCATAAATAGATATACAGTGTATCTGTGGCATTAAAATGTCCTGGTGGGGGATAGGGATTATTAGGGAAAATGACACTAAACTATTTCTCAGCGAGAGGGTTTTGTGGATGATTATGGGAACATGCCCCTAGTAGGAAGTGTTCTGGTACCTATAACTTACAAGCACAGAACAACATGCAGAGGAAGGGGTGAATCGCATGCCCCTTGGCTTCTTTAATCACATACTTGTGGCCAATAAGGATTTCAGCAAAGAAGAGCATCCAAGGTTGCTATCTGGTGACATATGTGGATCCAGATATCTGTCTTCCTAGTTAGGTATTTTAAGACAGGGAGGGTATTCTAGTGTATGTCTGAGACCACTGACACATTCAATGAATAGTCATACAACTTCTACTATGTTATGTCAACTGTCCGCTCCCCTATGCACACATATTAGAAGCACAAAGACAAAGAGCATACAGTCTCTTATTGAGATGCTCACGGTCTAGTCGACAACCTCTGGAACGCTAGTGTTGAGGCCTCGTAACAGGGCTCTCAAACATACCATTCTATCCGCCCCTAAAGTGATTCCCACACTTAATTTATCCTCTGGTGAATTCCTTTTCATCTTTAAGGACTCAATTTACAAATCATCTCCATAGGAAACCATTGCCTGACCCCCTCCAGCCAAGTCTAAAGCAAACGCCCCTGTCATTCTTCATGTAACACAATTTTGTTTGTATTTATTTGTTCAGTACAAATTTCATCAGTGGTCTATAGGTTGTGAGGACAGAACCTATTCTTACTCTCCTTGGAATTAGTACAGTGACTAGTTTATTACAGGACTTCAATAACCATTTGGTGATTGTGACTTGCCAATTGGCTGACAGCAAAGTAGAGTCAATTTAGTAAGAATTCTTTTTAAATTATCTGTCCATCATACACGGGTCAAGCACTCCGGGGACAAAGCAGTCAAAGACAGGCGTCTTGTCCCCCAGGTCTTTATGGGTTAGTTAGAATAAAGCCAGAATCAAAGAAAGGAAGGAATCTCTCTCTCAGAAAGTGGACTGTTTGTGTAATAATTCACAATTTCCAATGTGTAATAATGGGCAAATTCACATCTGGGTCAAATGATAAGCTATTACCTAATGTAATTAATGACTCATTTCCATTGTACGATAGAACAGTCAGGCTGAGCAGGAATACGTATCCTGCCCGTGATCACATAAGGCAAACAGCCTGCAGACTCTCAGTCCAGACCTTCCAGCTCCGTGATTCCCCTGGAAAGTGCCTTGACTCAAAGCCACAGAGTGAAGGCTCCTGTGCAGGTCAGAGTGTTTCTGGACCTGGAGAGAAAGTGTGTCTATCACTGGATTTGTGGAGTTTTCCTGCATGGAAGACATTCATTTCAAATGTGTCCTAGGGTGTCAATAGGAACTATATAATTGATCAAGTGTTTGGGGCGTGCAGTGACTAAACACCATCCCAAAGGAAAGCTCAGCATCCGAGAATTATCGTGCTTTGGCTCCCCATGACAAGGGGTATAAATCAGCCGCTGGATGTGCCCGTCTTGCTTGGGGAAATTGCAGCTTTATAAATAAAAACACTAATCCGTGCTGCTGCTGACCAGCCTTTGCTGCCAGCTCACGATTTAAATTCCTCACCCCTCACCCCAGGAAGCTTCCCAATGCCCGGTGTTTAATAGCTTTTATTCTTTCAATAACATGTTAATGCGTATTATAAAACGACAACAAAAATAAGTTACTACTGCACATGCATTTAGGATATTGGGAAACTTAGCGAAGATAAAGAAAAAATTTCAATCTTTCATAATTTTGCTCTGCAGAAATGAGATCATTCGTGTTTTAGAGTACTTCTTTTTATAATAGAGATACCTGAATTCAGAACTTGTTTCTTGCTTTTTTTTACTTAATAATAAATAATACCATTTTCATTTGCTATTATATAGTATTTTTGTATAAAATACACTGCCTTTATGTTCCATAATGTGGGAAATCATGGTTTAACCCATTTTCTATTTTGAAAATGTATTGGTGTTTTCTTTTTATTTTTTACTCTTAATTCATACAGTGATGAGGATCCTAGTGTCCAAAGCTTTCTTTCCTTTTGTTCCAGATTTATGGCCTGCAATTCTTCAACCAATAAATATGGACAATCTATCTCACACAGGGCTACGCTAGGAATTGGAAATACAAGAGCAAAAAGCCATGTTCACGTTCATATAGAGCTTACATTCTATGGTTGATACCAGCTCGTGAACAGCCTCTAGTATACCAGTGTCAGAACAGAAGGCGATCCCTCAGGGATGCAAAGAGGGCAAATAACTCAGAGGGGAAGTTAATGACTAGGCTTCCTGGCATGGAAAGATAAGAAGAACATAGGTAAACAGAGAAAGAAAAGACTAGCTTAGGCAGCAAGAAGGGTGTGTACATGGCTCCTCTGGGAATCTGCAAGACATTTATGAAGTCTGGAATCTGGAATTCAAGGCGAGGAATGAGATCAATGAGGCTAAATAATTAACAAGCTCCAGATTATGAAGGGTAAATTTATGAGTTTATTTGTGATGGTGACCTTCACCGTTTATTTGTGATGGTGACCTTCACCCTGAGGGCAACGTGGAACTCTTGAGGGATTTTAGGTAAGAAGTGATACTGTGAGATTTCTGTAAGGTAAGACTCCTAGAAGACAAATTACCAGGACAAAGATGATGCCTTTCAGGGTCTCGACATACATCGAAAAACTATTTTTAAAAAAATTCCCTTCCATTGGCATTGTATAAGAAACTGCATTTGTTGTTGGGATAACAATCTCTCCCACTTGTTGGAAACTATTTCTGTTCTAGGTACTGCACTCAGTGGTGCTTTACATGCATTTACTTAGTGAAGCCTACAGCAATCCTTGAGGGTTAAGTGCATTACTCCCATTTAATAGAATTCCCTAGGGTTACAAAGAAAGAATGCTTCTCTCACAATCATAGAAGAGAAAGATGGTTGGATTGAGATTCAAATCTAAATAAGCCTGGCTCTTAGAGCCCGTTCTCTCTCTGAGTATGTTTCAACACCTCCCGACTCATTTTAGTTACACATGATCCCCATGGAACATAATGCCAGCACCTACCATGTTGCCTAGGTTTTATTTATATAAACTAAGCACTTTACAGAATTTCCTGGAATTTGACTTCTCTTCGGGAAGTCATTTGTTAAGAAAGAAGAACAGCAAAGTTTAGATGACGGAGGCAGGGTTAGTTACAGGTAGGTGCTTTATTTTCACAATACTCTTTATCTCCCCTGTTATCACCACTGAACAATCTGTCTGCTCCAGAGTAATGTTTATTAGTGATGGATCAGATGCTGAGGTCCTGCAGAGCTCCTGACCTCGGGACAAAATACAAGTAAACAAGCTTACAAGGAGGCTTCAATGATGTGAGGTTGGAATAGGAGAGATTCCTTTATCTTTGTAGACGTTGCTCTGGATTTATGTGTATATGTGTATATATATATATGTGTGTGTGTGTATGTGTGTGTGTATATAAATAACTGCGAATTATTTCATGCTTATAGGCTTCCTACAACACAGTATGCTGCTACCTATCATTAACTCTCAGTCAAGAGAAAGAGAGAGAGAGGGAGGCTGGGGCATTCTTACAGAGCAAAGGCCTGTCATGACTTCAACATTTGCGAATAACTCCTTTCTTCTAGTTTTATTCAATTAGGTGCATAAAACTCAGTCCACTGAGGATTCAGAAATATGTTTCATTTAGAAGATGGAATGGTCTTGGGGGAAGGGTATAGCTCAGTGATATGGTGCATGCCTAGCATCCACAAGATCCTGGGTTCAATACCCAGTTACTTCTGTTAAAAAAGAAAAAAAAACTTAATTACCGCCCCACCCCAGCAAAAAAAAAAAAAAAAGACAAGTAAACAAATGATAAATAAATAATTCTTTTTAAAAAGAGGATAGAACGGTCTTGCAAAATATATAGAATGATTTCCCAAGGCAGACAGAGAAAAGGAGCAATGATATAGGTCCACTGAATGAGGCAAGAATTGTTCCCCTCTTACCAGCTTTGTGACCTTTCGTAACTTAGCTTCTTTAAGTGTCAGTTTCCTTCTCTGTCCAATGATAAGAATCATAATGCCTAATGTGATTGTGATGAATGAATGATCTGATATGTGAAAAGGAAATCCCCTCTTAATAAAAAATGAAGGATTATCATAAAAGATTTTAAATTACTGAAATATACTCAGTTATAGCTCTTAGCTATTTATCAGTTTTTCACTTATGTATTTAGTTATACAAAATATAACTTCTAATTTAATTTCATGGAATTGAGAAAACCATCCTGATAGAATAGTGTAACAAACAAAAGACTCAAAAAACAAAAAAAGAAAAAACACTACTTTTGCTAGCATCCAAGGCCCTGAATTTGGGTCCAGGTTAAATCACTATGGAACTTTATAAAAACCATTACTTCCTCTTGAGCTTCAGTTTTCTCATCTTTAACTTGGGTATCTTAAAAGCCCCTCATAGAGCTTTTATGATCATTAACTGGTGATTTTCAGGCTTTTTGTTGTTGTTGTTTGTTTGTTTTTTAATATACTGGGAGTCCAATGAGGGCAGAGGAAAGCTCTAAGAAGAAAAGAGAGGGAGAGGGTATAGTTCAAGTAGTGGAGCACACGTTTAGCATGCATAAGGTCCTCAATCCCCAGTACCTCCTCCAAAAACAAATAAAAACTATTTCCCCCCACCTTGCCCAAAAAAAGAGAAAGAGAGAAAGAGGTGAGAAAGCAGGGTAACTTTCCCTGGCCCTTTGGAAACAGGCAAGTCCTTTAGGCTGGCAGTTCAGAGTCAGGACCTGAGTTGATTTCTGCTCCCCTCAGAGCACACTGACAATGGCCACAGATGGAGTTCATGGACCAAAAGGCAGCTCATGGAGGCGTGGCGGTGACCGTATTCACCCAGAGCATGGCTGGCTGTGAGGCAGCAGGCTTCCTCCTGAGTTGGTGACCCAGGGTAGCCACCACAGCTGCAGGCTTTACAGAACGTTAGCTTTGAAAGTCACTTTTGAGGTCACATAACCCATCTCTCTCGCTGCCACCATTCAGAGGCTGTCTCCAGAGCGACTGTCTTTAAACTCAGAACACCTGCCACCATCCCCTCCTAGGCAGTCGCTCTTCAGTCCTGCAGGTGAGACCTGCCAGGACAGTTATATAATTTTGACTCTCTGCACTGAATGAATGTGCTCACGCTGAACCTTGCTTCTCCAACAACTACCTTCCTCCCATCTTGATTTTCACCTACAGGCTTGATGATTCCTGCTGGTCCAACCCCTGTCTATATTTTCCCTTTGTCTTTGGTCTACATTGAGTTTCTACAGTTTTCAAAGCTGGTATTTCTATATCAGTGCTGAAAAACTACAGTGTAGCATCTACTATGTGTTACATGAGATCAACACATATGAGGCAGCCGAAGCCACCAAAACTAATGGAACTGTCTTACTAATATTCTGGACATAAAACATATAGGCTATTTTTTCCTATTAAAATAATTAAAGAGAACACAATGATGTATATTTGAGCCCAATTAGAGAGAAAGCTCCTTGGAATGTACATTTTTAATGACAGTTAATATCTCCCTCACTCTTCCTTAGAGAGGGGATGAAAAGGAGATTTAACTTAAAACACAATGGCAGAAGTTTTCAACTGGTTGAACCCTCTTTGAATATATTGTTATATTTTATAACTACATCTACTATTATATTATCAAAAGAATGTCAGGATTTTTGGTATCATAATGGCAGAAAGCAGCAAACTATGGTCCATGGGATAAATTTATCTTGCCAGCTATTCTTATGAAGTTTTGTTGGAACACTGCAATGCTCATTTATTTACATATGGTCTATGGCATCTTTTGTACTAAGTGACTGAGTTGAGTGATAGCCACAGAGCTTACATGGCTTGGAAAGCCAAATTATCTGCCCTTTTACAGACAAAGTTTGCCAAACCTTGCATTACAGTAAAGAGAACATTTAGGATCCAAATTATTGCAGAGGATCCAAATAATTGCAGTGCATCCAACTGTGACCTGTTAATACAATTGTCTTCTGTTAAGTTTCTGAGACATTCAGAGATCAACATATTTATTAAAATGTGAGACCTTTTTTCTTTTACCAACATCCCCTGCAGCTAGAGTGAGCCATGTGACACAATTTAGTTAATGACACAAGTAAGCAATATTGGATGGGGAGTTTTGGGGATCTTCCATTTATCTGTTAAAGGGACATAGTTGGAAGTGTCCCTTCTTGCCTTCAACACAGAAATGATGCCTGTTGCTGGGGAAGCTAGCTTGTGAATATGAGACAATTAGCTAATATGTTATAAATAATGGAGCAGAAAGAAAATAGGAATGTGGGTCTTTGATGGAGACCCTGCACCAGCCCCAGACTCTTCCTATTCAGATTTGTTGTTATATTGAAAAAAAAAAAAAAATCCCTGCTTGCTTAAGCCTTTTTAGTTTGACTATCTATTACTTTCAGCCAAAAACCTACTTAACTGTTTCAACAGTCTTAGGGGCAAGATCATCAGTCATGAAATCAGCTAGACCAACAACTCTCAAGAATACTTTCATTTAGAAATCTTGGAGTGGCCAGTGACAATATTACTTGCCATTAACTAGGAAAGCTTTATTCCTGCAGGGTATCTTTTTAAAAATCAAACTTTATTTATTTTCCAGCTTTAATAAGGAATAATTGACAAATATTATTGTATACATTCAAAGTGTAAAATGTGATGATTTGATATGTTTATACATTGTGAGATGACTGCTACAATCAAGTTAATGAACACATCCATCACCTCACATAGCTAACTTTTGTGTGTGGTGAGCACGCTTAAGGTCTACTCTTAGCAAATTTCAAGTATAAAATACAGTATTATTAACTATAATTTCCATGCTGTACATTAAATCCTTACACTTATTTGTCATATAGCTGAGAATTCATACAAGCAACCCAACATCTTGAAGGAGGTTAATGAAGAAGAGAAATAAGATTTTTGATCACCTACTACTGCAATTCAAAGACTCCATTTGGTCCTCTATTTGTGCATTTATTAAATCTACACATTGGTACTCTAAGATGGTCTGGAATTGCATACTGGCCTCATTAATTACTAATTGTGTTATTTCTGGCAAAATTACTTGATTTCTCCATCTTTTAGTTTCCTCATCAATTAAATGGAAATAATAATAGTACTTAATTTATAGTATTGTTTTTCAAATAAATTATTAAGTACATGAATATGTGCTATATAATAAGTGTTCAATAAAGGCTAATATATACATGTATAGAAACATATGTAGTCTTTGCCATAATAATAAAGTAATCAAACTTGGCTATGAATAGGAAGTAATAATAATGCTTGTAGTAGTGATCATAGGTTTCTCTCACTCTAGTTATAATCCTGGCTATTGTCAGTTCTACTCCTTAGGACCTGCACAAAGCAAGTTCACTTGACAGTTTTTTCTAATATATGATCCCAGAATATAGGCTTTCTTTTATTGGAGGCCAGTACTGCCTTGTCTGAATCACTTTCTTAACATCACAACACAGGCTAATCTCAGTACTGGAATGAGAACCAAAGCCTGGCTGTCAGCTCAGGATTCTTTCCTGCTCACTTGGTCTTAATCTTTAAAAACTGGACCTTGCTCAATTATTTTCAAAGCATTAAATCAAATTTCTTCCTAGGTACTCTCTTTAATACTTACTCAAATTGCAGTTAAAATGAATGTATTTTGTAGCACTATGACCCAAATTTGGTACTTTATTCATACTATGAGATCTTTTCATTTAAATCTATGAATATCCATTTCATCATGGCCAAAGGAGAGAAAAATGACTCTATTATTTAAAATTATATGCCACCCTTTTATGGAAATAATTTGAAAGACTAGGTAAACTTTCTAAATGTAATACTAATGCCATGTTAACATGAACATACATTGAAGGGCTTTTATTTTCCTTGTGAATGTGGCAAACTAATGGCAGTGCTGTCACACAGTCTGTGTGCAACCAGGGTATCTAATTATCCTGCACGTAACTATAAGTCAACAGAATGCTTGGCACCGATTGAAAAATGGGGGGATTTCCATTTTGCAGAAATGCGTTCCACTTTGCAGAGATCAGCCCATCCTTAAGTACCTCTTGGTACTGAACTACCTTCCACAAACAGTGCGTGAGATGCTCCACAAGCAGGAGGCACAGTCATGTCAACTCCACGCACATAGGGACTTGGATGTCTTGTCCACTACCACATTCCCGGGGGCTAGAGCAGGACTTGTCATGTGATAAGTGGATCAATAAATATTTATTCAGTGAATCAGAAAATGAAGGCCAGTTCCCAGATCTCTCCTCTCAACAGATGTCTTTTCTTTCTAGCTGTAGTGCCTTCCCACCTCAACTTGATCTCTCAAGTGGTTTTTCATCTCTCCAATCACCCTTTATAAAATCTTGGTTTCCATTCACAATGGGAAAGAAAGGTGTAAGAACAGTTCATCACATGTATTTGGTGATCTAATAATCATTTCTGACTGTTAAAACACAAGAGTGCAAAGATGAAAAAGAATATGTATTATTTCATCAGTCCTTACTTCTCTACATACATTTCCTCTTTTCTTGTTTGTACAATCTGTTCTAGTAAAAATAGACCTGTTTCAGCTTCTAGAATATGTTCTGCTGGCTCTCATTTCCAGGTCTTTGGGTACCCTTAGACATCTCTTCTCTTCTTTTGTCCTCTATCGTTAAACAGAAGTCTTCCCTGATAGCCCTCAAACAGGTTAGGTGCTTCTCCCTGTACATTTAAGTTCTTATTGCTCTTTATTTTAAGTGCCTGGTGTTCTCTCTCTCTGTCTTTTCCTAGTCTCTCTAGACTCAAGTTCCACAAAGGAACTGACTACACATGTCTGTTTCCATGTTCCCAGAGTAAATCAATGAAAATATCCACTTAGAGGATCAGCAAATCGATGTATATTGAATTTAGGGTATTGGGGAAAAAAATCAATGGAGTGTCCCGGTTTTACAGGCAAGGAAACCATAGGCTACAGAGATATAAGGACGTCCTCAAGATCACAAAGCCAAATGATGGCGGAGCTAGATCAACCACTCAGGATTCATTACTGCTCACCCAATGCTCTTCCTTTCACACCATATTTCTCCTTTCCCAGTCCAGCTCAATTTTCATAAAAGCCAAAAACTTACATCAAAATGTTAAGGCTCTAATAGTGGCAAAAGTTGAAGCACCAGTCAAAAAGCAGAAGCCACAGGTCTTTCCCTAGAGCTTATTACTTAAGAAATTTGCCAGAAATTCCTATTTGTACATATGATCTTGAATTTATTTCTATGCATATACTTAAAAGCATCTTAAGAACCTACTCAAGACACTTGAGAACTGATTATTTTACAAACTTCATACATTAACTTACATGATTATCACATAACCCAGTAAAAACAGTTTATTTTCCCCATTTTACAGATGAGAAAACTGAGGTTAAGCTCAATAATTTACCCTAGTACACTGATCTAGGAAATGGAGGATGGTAGTAGAAATCTAGGTCTGTCTTTAATTAAGTACATGCTTTCATACATTTTGTATTGTTTTTGTTTTTCATTTATGCCAACAAAAAAAAAACAGTGCCCTTTGTTCAGCTATATAACAGCTCTCACTGTTAAGGGCTGAGCTTCATTTACTCCTTTGACACTTTAAATAGCCATGAACAAAAGGGAAACTAGAAGAACTCTTCTTTTTTGTTATTTCCAAATATCTGTGGATGTGTATATGTTGGTGGGTCAGAGCAGTTTCAAATATTGAACTTATTATGAAATTTTTAATCAGCACGGACTTAATGTTGTCACTTAAGTTTCAATCCAGACTTCTATGAGCAAGAATGTTGTCCACCCAATTTAGGCTGCAAAAGCCCACACAATTTGGCCAACAAATAGGATTCTTTAATTTTGTTTGGTGGCCTATTATATGAAAACAAAGTGATCTTTTTACCTTGAAACCCTGAACTCGGCCATCTTTTAATATGATTCCCTTCACTGCCTTGTATATATAGGCAGGAATGGCAAAACATATTCATACAAAGTTAAACTCCTCTCAGTCTGGAAGCCAGCAGAAGCCCCTAGATTTTTTGAAGAGTAAATCAATGTTCTCTAAGATTAAAGCTTCGAGGTACAGTAAATCCTCTGTAGAGGGATGACTAAGTCTGCACCCATGACTGTGGACAGAAAATGTTGCCAATCTCCATAGCATATCTCTGTTCTTTTTTTTAACTGAAGTGTAGTTGATTTACAATGTTTCAGGTGTAAAGCAAAGTGATTCAGTTATATGTATGTATGTATGCATGTGTGTGCGTGTGTGTGTGTGTGTGTGTGTGTGTGTATATATATGTATATATACTTTTTTCATATTCTTTTTCCATTATAGGCTGTTACAAGATATTGAATATAATTTCCTGTGCCATACAGTAGGTCCTTATTGTTTATCTATTTTATATATAGTAGAGTGTGTCTGTTAATCCCAAACTCCTACTTTATCCCTCTCCCCCTTTCCCCTTTGGTGACCATAAATTTGTTTTCTTTGTCTGTGAGTCTATTTCTATTTTATAAATAAGTTCATTTGTATCATTTTTTTTAGATTCCATATAGAAGTTATAGCGTCTGACATTTGTCTTTCTCTGTCTGACTTACTTCACTTCCATTGTTCTTAAAGAGATAGCAGTGTACTACCCCAGTAGTTTTAAAAATTGTTATGCCTTCATGCAGCTACTTGAATGTTACCAATTTGCTCCTCAAGGATACCAATCTACCATTCAAGCAGTGTGACACAGCACAGTCATCTACCCACACACCCAGAAATGCCACTCTTGCTTTAACTTTGACGTTTGGATCTATTCAGTATCTCCAGAATTATTATATCCTCTGTGCCACGTACTTGACAGAAAACTTAGTTTGGGCTCCCTGAGAAACAGACTCGGAGATGAGAATTTATGAGCAGGAAACTTATTAGTGATCAATACCTATGAGCAAGCAAAGAAAGTAGGATCGAGTTGAAAAAGGGAGTTGAATTGTGATGCAACTGTACTAAAGGCCTCATTCCGTCACATGCAAAATTCTGGAATTGGAAGTTATCCCATCTGGAGACAAATGAATGGATTTTAATTGACTCTTTGGCTAGTTATTAATGTAGGCTGTTCCCTGGGAATGGGAATGAAAAAAGCAAAGCAGCTTTCTTGAGCTGAAGACAGTTTCCATGGAGGGATTCCGCGGAGCCCCGTCAGCGGCCCCTACTCAGCACTTGCGGGGCTGCGTGCCTCCATCACGAAGGGAGAGAATGGGCAGCACAGCACACCACGCCAGAGCAAGTGTCAGATATTTATGGTAACAATGAATGAACGTGCGCTGATACTGTGCTAGAGGTGAAAGAGACGGAGGGGAGAAGTTCAGTCCATGCTTTCAGAGTCGTTTGCGGGGAATGTTTCTTTATCTCATATACAAAAAACAAACCCCTGAATTTTAGCCCTAAAAAAAAATCAAACACACTCTAAGTTACCACCAGAAGATGATTTCTAATTTTACAAGTCCTTATGAAATACATTGTCCAAACAAGTATTGTATGTCCATCCAAAGCTGAAATTCAAGAAGTCGAAAGAAAGAACAATATAATCTTTGTAAAACATTGGAGGAGGATCTGCATCTCTTTAAGACCGAGAGAAACATGCTACAGATATTGGCGACTTTTTCTAGACTCACGGCAATAACACTACCTCCTTGTCTGGCATCTCATTAACTCTCTGAAAATTCCCTCCTGGCCACTGCCTTTGTTGTTCTCCCAGCTCTATTTTATCACTTCTGGCTGGGACCAGATCACTCCCTCCTAACTGGCCTCCCTGATCTTATACAGGGTCCCACCCCCAACCTCCAAGCCATCCTTCACGTGGTAGCCAGAGTGATCTACCACTCTCGAAATTCATCACTCCCTACTTAAAACACCATATGACTTTCCTAAAATCCTCGGCATGGCAATGAAAACTTCTTAGCTCTTTTCTGCTTGTCTAACATTTTTTCCTATAAGTTCCACACACGCACACATCTACACACATTCTACCCATCCTGAATGTGTTCATTTATTTAACATTTATATACTGTTAACATATGTATACTGTGTGGTTAGGGATATCAGAAATAGTAAATGTGATACAGAAATATACAAAGAGGTTTTCAGGGCAGGCAAACCTTTTCTTCTGCCTGGAATTCCCTTTCTCTCTGAATAAGGTAAACATTTATACATTCCTCAGAAAACCAGCTAAGATATAACATACACTGTAAGTCTTCCTTTTTAAAAATCCCATCTGTCATCCATCCAGCCAAGACAGGTGATTCCTCTTTCTTTCCCTGGGCCACCGTGTTCCATGTGTGTATGTCCCTTTACTATGCTACAGATTTAAACATGTCTTTTTTTTTTTTTTACATTTTAAAAATGTTTTATATATATTACAAATATAAATAATGTGTTGTATGTGTGGATATATATGTATATGTACGCCTGTGTGTAATCTACTTCTGTAAATACATATGTGGTGTGTATATATATGTGTGTGTGTGTGTGTGTGTGTGTATAAATTCTGAAGCATTATGATAAACAGCTATGAACCCACAACCATACTTAAGAACTGAAACTCAGTAACAGAGCAGGACCTTGTGGGGCCTTCCTGGGACAGTCCCCTTCCTCATATCCTTTGCTGTAGCTCCTCTCTGAAGTACCCAGATAACAGTATCTCCTGCCTATTTCCTGAGGTTTTCAGAAGCTAAAAACTACCACCAAAGGGAAGAAATTAACTACTTGATGACTGATTGTGAACATGTGGCCCCTAGACCTCCTGGAGCCTAAGGGTTGATAATGTTGACTGCCCTGTTACCTCAACATCAACCAATCAGAGGATTGTGCACCAGCTAATCATGTACCGTGTGACACCCCCCCCCCTCCCCCCAGTTAGCCTTTAAATGTGCTTTGCTGAAACCCTTGGAGGAGTTCAGAGTTTTCTTGGGCATGAGTCACCCTGTCTTCTTCGCTCAGCCCTGCAATAAACCTTTCTCTGCTCCAAACTCCGACATTTTGATTTGTTTAGTCTCACTGAGCATTGGGCACACGAACTTGTGTTCGGTGACAAGGTTAGTGATATTACTACATCTATCAATGTGCTTCTTCCCTGAACTATTTTTTCATTTTATCCCAGATATATCACTATCCTGAAATTGTGTTTATAGTCCTTTTCATTTTGTTGTTGTGATATGAATACGTACTTTTATTCTTTAGCAAAATACCATTGGCTTTGCATACATTTTGAGATTTGAACTTGTAGCATAATCACATGGTAAGTAATTATTCAGTAGTGGAAATGAAGAAACACACACAACACTATGGATGAATTTTAGCAACTTAATGTTGAATGGAAAAGCAAGCAGTAACAGGTTACATATAGTATGGTGTTATTTTTATTGCAATCTATTTTAATTATTTTTACAAGTGCAAACTTAATTGCTACTTAGTAAATTATATTCATTGATAAACTAAATATGGATATGAAAATTCTGTTAGCCTAGTTTCACTTGAATATGAAGAAAAGTTGAAATGTTGATATCCATAAAAGTTTGGAAGAAATCAATTTTTAGCCATGGATTACAAACAACTAAATAATGCTAACAAAGAATATCATGGAAATCCTTTATAAATGGGGCTATCAATCTAGAATATGAGCAAAAATAATGATTTTCTTTTATGTATATGTATGTGTTTATACTTGCTGAGTATAAAGTAGTTGGAAGCACTGGTACCTACATTTCACCAATGACCAAATGAGAATCTGTGCGGTTCAGGACCTTGACCAGGTTCACAGAGCAAATGAGTGACACAGTTTGAATGTAGCAATCCAGCATCCCCAATCCAGTTTTGGATGTAGCAGTTACAGATTAATCAACCATAATTTTCTCTAATATCAAAAATAAATTATTTTTCATCCTTAATCTCTAACTTGTTTTTTTCACCAACATGCACATTTTATTGTCAAATTTTGCAGGTTTTTCTTTTATGAACTTAGGACCTGGGCTTTATATGTGTTTTTCTTCTCATTGCCTAGGTAAGCCTGTGGTATACATGGGACTTCTGATATTTTTAAGTGTCTTTTCTTTTCCAATAAATGAAGGAATACGCCATCTGCTCTCTGCGTACTCCTTGGCTCTGCTCCTGTCCTTGCTCTCATACCCTGGTCCTCATTCTGTACCCCTCCATGCATTTTGTCCCCTATGCTGTCAGCCTTTGATACAGGACTGCTAAGTCTTCCACTTGGTTTTCCAGATTTCACTGAATGATTGGAAAATCCTCTTGTGACTCTAATCCCCAAAAGACTCTTTTCCCCGTTACTCAAGCTCCTCCTAAAATCCCATTTGTGCTTTTGCTCTTTCTACCTGGCTACATTCCAAAGGCCAGAAAAATCCTGACCCTCATAAACAGTCCTCAGATTTGGAGTCAGGGGTCATCTCTCGTCTTCCTCTATACTCTCACAAGGCTAGACCTGATATTTGTGACACTTACTACTTTTTATATCTGCATCTATATCTATATCTACATTTATATCCCATGACATTTGGGACCAGATCATTCTTTAATTCTCTTCTGGGAACTGACTACCCTGGGCATTAGTGGATGTTTCACTGTATCCTTGGCTTCCAGTCATGAGAAACCAGTAGCACACCCCAAGCTGCAACAACCAAACACATCTCCAGAAATTGCCAGATGTTCCCTGAGGAAACACATCTCCCTGTCTCCCCCATTGGGAACCTCTGATTGAAGTCTACAGCCATATCCATATCCATAACTACATGTGAGCTGAGGAATAGCAGTGATTGACTTACCTTCATCTATGTTAGGCGCTGGGCTTAATAGCATATGCTATCTGTTTTAATTTTTATAATGATCCTGAGGGGTACTATTAGCACCAGTTTAGACATTCAAAAAGTACAGCTCAGAGAGATGAGTCACTCACAATCAGATACAGTGCAGCATGTGCTCTACTTCCCTGCATGACAGTACCTGACAACTTAGGAAGGGCAGGATCCCTGCTCCTTTCACCTTTCTACCTCCCACAGGGCCTATCGTGTTGCAGTCATATAATAATAATAAATTGGTGAACCGAAAGGAACATTCTTAGACATATCATATGAATGTAAGCTCTCCCTGGGCTTCACATTTTCTGAATCTGCGTTACCTATGAATTGCCTGCCTATTTCTTAACCCTGGTATATTTATATTAAGTATGTAAATGGGATATAATGATATTACTTAAGTGCGTTACTTAATAACACAATTGCATTAATCTTTCTGTCTGTCTTCAAGTTTTGAAATCATCGTGGAATGAAAAACGCATGAGCTTTCAGAATCAGAAAGATGTGAAATTTAAATTCTGACTCCATGCCTAACTGGTTATGTGGCATTTACTTCAAAAACTAAACATTTCTGTGTTCGGTACAAAGAATATAGAGATGAAAACCTCTATCCTGACTATCTAGAGACACATTCTAGTAAAGGGGGACAAAACTTGAAAAGAAATTAATTCAAATGCAGAGATATGATGTTAAAAGTATGTGGGAAGTGCAGAGATGACCCAGAGGAGGGAAGGGTTAGCTCTCAGGCAAGGAGAGGGGAAATTTCCAGGAGAGTCAGTGCTCATGGTGGCTGATAAGAGACTGACAGATGCAAAAGACAAGCATCTTCAACCTCCTAAGTCTCAATTTCACAATTTGTAAAATAAGGATAATTGCGTCTGCTTCCTCGGGTCTCTGTAAGTACTAAGTGAGGTAGGACTAGAGCATGTTTATCACAGAATTGGACAGGTGGTAGACACATGATAAACACTGCCTTTTTTCCATTTCCTTTAAAGGGCAAAGGCTATGTCATTAATCATTATTTTATAGGTTACTTATTTTAAGGACATAGGGGAATAAGAAGATACAGAATTTTCATAGATTATGAAGATAGCTCACTTCCTTCCTTCCTCAGGTATTCAAAGAAAACCTTCAAATTCTTTGTACATTATAAATTCCCCAAGGAAGAAGAGCAGGCTCTACATTCCATTTCAAAATGTTGTACAGATATTTTCATCAGGAAAAAAAGGCACCTTCCTCTCAAGCTTTCCATGACCTTCCTTTCCTCCTAAAATAAATAAAGCAAAACCTTACAATCTGAACACTCTGCTGGGTTTGCTTTCTGTTCCGCTCGGCAACAGCAAATACAAGAACGGAACAGAAAACCCTGAAAAGTAAAATCAAATCCGAAGTGCTTTACACATCTTCCCAAGCCTCTGTGGAGGATTCTAAAGACTGACTCTTCCGTTATTCAAACTGCTTCACCCACAGCCCTCCAAGAGCGCCAGCCTCGGACAATATTCGGCATCTTTATCCCTGAATGTCCCTTGTCATCAAGATAAGTCTTTATTTCTTTTTGTAAAGTGACAGCAGAGATCTGGGAGGATGAAGAATCTTTCCCGGCTGAGCTTCAAATAACTCACTTCTAAAGCACTCCCATAATTCTCACCGTGGCCGTGAGGTCGTGAAGCCTCATTATCCCTACCTTGGTCTTTCTCAGCTCCTGTGACCCATGAGAGAAAAGGTCAGTGGGTGACGTTCTTTCATTCAACCAACATTTACTGAGCTCTTGCAGGTGCCAGGTATGGTGCTAGGCTGCAGGGACTTTTCAAGGATTTATTCACGCAATAAATAGCAAGCTGAATCTAATCTGTGTTTTGTTTTGTTTTGTTTTGTTTTCATTTTAATAGTCTTATTCTTTTATTTTTAGAAAGTGGTCAATAAAGTGAAACAGATTTAGAAAACTTCATATTATATTAGGCATCTTTACCACCCCAACTCTTAAAAGAGTCTCTGAACATTATAATATGGAATCCAGACCAAACTTATAATGTAGCTCCAATCTTGATATGTAGGACTATCTTGAGCTAAAGTTCACTATGGGATAAATTCTATCATTAATGAAAGGATCTGTCTACAGTTTATTGTCTTTAGCTTAGGTTAAAAAAGTAGAAAATAGTCACCAGAGGTGTGAATGCATCTTGTTTTTCATGATTAGTGGAGACTGTTTGCAACTGACCTTGCAAATTACACTCTTTACATGTCAAGGGGAATTTATTTTGCAGGGGCTTTCAATGGCTTTTGTTAGATTTGCTCTGAATTCACACAAACACAAAGTTACAGACTGTGATATCCATATGTTCTTCTTATAGCACTGGATCAGTGGTGAGCTCGCTGTGGTGACTGAGGGAAATTCACTGGATTAGTGGTCTACAAAGGCCAGCTGTTCATTCTGGGAGACTGAGAAGAGCTGAGGAATAAACTTGAGTTTGAATTGAGATACTGGCATCTAAGTTATCAGATGGAAGGTGTCAGGTGATAGAAGCTGGGGGCATCTGAGATTTGGCCAAGCAATAGAGTCAGAAGATACTGATATAATACCTGGAAAGCAGAAAGCAGGGCCTAGCTTCCAGGGAAGGCGCTGGCAGGACCAAGGTGAGGGCACCAGGGCCATCACAGGCCAGCGTCTGAGTACCAGGGTCCTCTCTCAGTGGGGTCTGGAGGAAGAACCTGAGACTCTGACAGCAGCTGTTCTGGAAGCACAGTCACACCTGGTAGTGGCCAGATAACCGTCATGTCCTAGGAGCTCCTGAAAGTGCCCGGTGTTGCTGTTAAACATGCACATGGCCTGTGGTGTGCAATCCACAGACTGTACCTAGATGCCATGGCTTAGTAAGACAGATCACCTCTTCCTCTTCCAGGATTCTCAAAGGCTCCGGGATGAGTCAGGGTGGGAACAGCCGAGTGCATGCTGCTACCAGGGCAGGATGAGCCAGCAGGTATCATCAGTGTTTTATCAATGAGACAAAGAGGACTCAGAAAAGTCACGGACTTTTCTGAGTTTCTGTGACAAGGGGTCCCAACATTATTTTGAGTTTATGTACTTGCCTGCTATGTAATTCTGCCTCTCACTTTTGCATACATATGTGCATGTATCATGTAGCTATGCCCAGCCTGGCACACAGCATACACCCCTTAAATGATGGTATCATGAAGGAATATATGATACAAATTTGAAAAGTGGCCATTCATTCAGTAAATATTCGTGGGGTGCCACCTATGTGCCTGCATTACACTGATCTTTGGGTAGACAGCAGAAAACAAAGCAGAAAATGTCTCTACTCTCATAGAACTTACATTCCTATGAAGGGAGGAAGTTATAATCCAGATTCAAATAGTTAAACAGGATAATTTCAAATAATATGCACACCCAATAATAAAATTGGATGGAGTCATAGGAACTTTGCCCCTGTATCTATATAAAGGCAGTGATGACTAAATCCAGATTAATAAAACACGAACAGGGCTAATTCTTCCTTCTAGCTATAATGGTGGGGCTACCATTTATTTTTCTTTTCCTAAACACATTCTCTGTTTTGGCTACTATATCATGTTCTCTTTCTGTTGCCCCTAAAAAACTGTTATTTGTCTAAAAAGACATCAATAATGTTTCTTTTCCATCAGCAGTATATTTGAAAAATACATAATAGCCGAAATAAACAAATGGGGTAGAGCAGCAGGGAGATCTTTAGGCGTCAGGCAGAACCCTTGACGTCAGAGCATCAGGGTCTCCAGTGCAATATCTAGCTTGTGCGTAGCTGATCCTCATTAAACACTCAGTTTCCCTGTGCCAAGAGAACAAGGAGAACAGATACTCTTCTAGATATATCCAGAGCTCTTGATGTTGCAATATACATAGACTCATTTCCAAAATACACCAAAACATTAAATGCACAGACTTCTTTTAATTAATCTTTTGCACACATAGCTTAAGCTCATTATGACCCGGGGATCACTAGAAGGCTATTATATGAAAAGCCTATTGCAAGCAGAAATTTCCTTTACAGAAGAGAGAATCTTTTCTTACAATTCTTTAATTTCTCTTCTTCTAATAAAGGAAAGACCAAACACAACCTTTCATCTAGCTTGGACAGTTGTATTGAGAAGTGAGGAGTCTCACCGTATCTCAGCTTTCTTTTTGTACAGAAAGGGGCGCCTAATGGCTTTGAGGTTCAAAAGTAGTTGCGTCTTCATGTATTTGCACATTTATAAACTATGTAACACTAAGTTTGGCACACAGTACACATTCAACAAACATTTTCTTTCTCTGCAAGGAGTTCCGGCTTTCATTTCACACAAGTCACAGACTGAAACCATAAAGATGAAAATAAAGAATATAAAATTTGAAAATGTGTAATTTACCGAAAGCACAAGAACCATTAATTGTCAGTGATGGTTCTCATTAAACTAGCAGCACATGTTGCTATTATAAGGATGTTTGTCATGAGCTCCTGAGAGGTCTATTAACAATAAAATCCTATGATTCCAGATGTTTCACATCCATGTAATACACCCTCAATAATTAATTTCATATGGGCTAAATTCATAAATCTAGAAAACGAGAAAGGCACGTTACTCACCACAGAAGGCATCTTATATTCTCTGTATAATCAGACTGGAATGCTAAAAAATGCCATTAATTACAGGGAAACCCACTATCATTTTTCTTTATCAGGAGAATGGACTTTGAATTTTAAAAGAATCCATTACCATTATAAAGCCAGCATCTGAACAAACAAAGAGAAGAAAGAAGTTGCTGCCACATCTGCTGCTTAGCCAGGGCCACGCCTCCCGCCGGCATTGTCCTTAGTGCTCGGTGCTGCCACCATGCACTGGCGCCGGCTGAGCCCGCATTCCGTGCCAGGAACCGTGCTAGGTGCCTGACGTGTGCCATGACTGATCTTCACAAAATCTCAGTCAGACAGTGTTCTCATTCTATAAAGTCTCCCCTTTACAGAAGGTAAAGGCTCAAAGAAGTTGTCACTGATCCAAGGTCACAGCTCCTCAACTGGAGAGCTCAGCTTGGAGCTCAGCTCTGTCACACCAAAACCTGATCTCTTCCCCACTTCCCATGCTGCCCCTCGGTGGCCGTCATAAAAGCTTTCATTTTTTGTACGCCCGAGGCAACCTGTCAGGTAGTTCAGAGACAGAGAAAGACAAAAAGGGGACTCTCTAACACAGAGATCGGAGGTTAGCGACTGCAAATGCTACTCAGTGCCACAGTTCTCTTCACAGAAGGCTTGATAAATAACTAAATGGTCACCCAGTGCTCATTAAACCCTGGGATCTCTTGAAAGCAGAGCTCCATCTTCTTCTACATTCCTAGCACCTTCATGCTCTCTGTTCCATGGAGCCAATGTTTATTGAGTGACCATTTATCACATGGCCGGAGAGCATGCAAGTTTGAGCTACAGGAGGAAAGTAATTCAACAGATGAGAGTTCACATTTATGGTGTGGAGGATCAACTATGGGTAAAGAGAGCATGAGAAAAAATCATGTATTGCTTTCAAACCTGAGACTGCAACTGCTACAACAATCGTATCACATAAATAATGGCTATGTGGGTAGTTAATATTTATTGAGAACTACCTATGTGCCAATCACTATATTAAGAATTTTGAATCCCTATAACAACTCCATGAGATAGATACTTTTATTACTATCCCTAGCATAGAAAACTTAAATAAGAAAGATCACATAATTAGTGACATATGGAGCCAGGATCCAATATTAGCAGTCTGGCCCCAGAGCCTCCTTGCCACCACGATACTACATGCCCCTTGTGAATTTAAGCTAAATATGAAAGGATATCATGGAATTGAGATTTATCTATTGACAGCATGCCTCTTAAATATTCTTACACCATAGGAAAATTACCTAGCAAGCTAAGCTGCCCGTCCCTGACTGTAGGGATCAGGAAAAGCCTGAAAGAAAAAGACACTACCCAAGAAGCTGGAGAGGCTGGATACCACACTGCTGCAACATCTGACACGAGCTCTCACCTTTCAGCCTCACTTGAGCTATGGTTGGCGGCAGTGTGATACTGATAATTTGGCTTTCAAGTCAAAGATAGTTGAGGTCAAGTCCAGTTCTGATGCTTTTTAGTTGTGTGACCTAGGCTGGTCTATGATCTTTATGTAAAAGTGTCATAATTATAATGACTGCCTACATCAGAGGACCAGAAAAATTAAACAAGATAATACATGTTAATTATTAGTATAATTCCTAGACAATGCTTACATGCATATATAAATATTGCCTTCCTTTTACGGATGAGAAGTGAGAGGGTTTAAAACATCAGTCAGGTGCTCAGTAAAGTTTGTGGAAGGAAGGCACATGTGAATGAATGAATAAAAGATTGGAGAGAAAGTTACAGGTATTGTTGAAGAAAACGCTCCTCTGTCTTATCTCTAAGCGGTGGCAGCAAAAAGGAAACTCCTATTCTTTCAGTAGGTTCAGAGAAATGTTCATTTTGATGTGTTACAAAGTCTCCTGGGTCCTGCATCCAGGGCCAGCCCTCATCATTTATGTGCTCTGGTTGGGTCTGCCCTCTGCTTCACCTCCAGCCATGGCTAAGGAATGTCAAAATGGCAGGAATCTATTCCCCCAAACTTTGTGTGATATAAAAGAAAGTGAAACGAAGATAAATCAACAAGGAGTCCACTTTCCACCTCTACTTTCAAGTATGTAACGCTTCCCCAGGAGATGGCTAAGGCCATTATGACATTTTGCTTATATGACCTTATAAGCTGCAAAGGCATGTGTATTCGCTGATGGAACACTTGCAGTCATCCTGTTGGCAAAGTTGCTGGGGTGTCAGCACCTCCCTAGCAAAATGTGGAAACACAGGCTTGAACCATTTACATGAACTGACTCAAATCACATAACCACAAGGGGCAGAGAAACAATTTCAACAAATTTTGTCTCTCATGTCAGCACCCACCCTAGCTTCCCAGGCTCTTGGGTGCTCACAGTGAAATCTAAACTCCTTTCCATGATCACCTGTATGAGCTGACTCCTCAGCTAACCTCTTTCAGGCCACTCTCCCCCATGCTCAGCATCCTGCCACGACATAAGCTTTCCTCCAAAGGAAGTTAATGCTCAGCTCTTTCCTGCCTCAAGCCCCAAATACGATCTGAAGACACACAGGCAGCAGGTTGGCAGGGTCCTGGGCAGAATGCATCTGGGGCACAGATTCCATACAGACGTTCTAGAGAATTCTGCTTTGGAATTCTGTTGAGGCTTGTTTAGATCCCCAGTTGGGAGTTACTGAGGAATACTAAAGCAGACTATCTAAGAGTAACTATGGAACAACAAAATTGGATGGTCATTTTGTTTGAAAATCATGGTGCAAAGACCTAGAGAAGACGATGTTATTCAGTACCTGATGCGTGATGTCCTAACTTGACATGTGAATTACATTTAGAGGAATGGATTGGATTAGTTAAAAAATAATTTGTCCAAGGTCACACAGTTTCTAAGTGCCAAGTCGGTCTTTAAATCCAAGTTTATCAGGTTCTACCGTACATGCTGTTTCCTCTCTGAAAGGATGACTTGATGCGCTATTACCAGGATTGCTCAACTATGGCTATGGTAATTTCCTCACTAAGGATAAGATTGGTTCAAGACACAGGAAGGGTTTTAAAATAAAAGAGAAGTTACCTGGCCCTGTGTCTGGGGCATATGTCTCTGAGCATAGGAGACAGAGAGGCCTTCAGGAAATGGTTTTAGAGAGCACATTATTTGTAAGATAAAAGTATGGAAAAAATGGTATTTGAATCAAATTGTGTATTTCTACTTGCCTTAACTTATTACGCATTAACAAGAGACATTAATAAAAGCTTTATCTAGCTTCAATTCGACTATTTCAATCATTGAAAACAAATAGTACCCTTCAATTTTATCTTATATCCAAAGATGATTTACAGTGGATTTTCCAGGATGTTATGCTAAGGAAATCTACTCCCTGCGATAAGTTCCTGGATAAAACATTCTGAAAAACAATGTGAAATAGACAGTGCCAGAATCAAAACTTCTGGGTCAAGTCTTCCCTCCTATGTTGGCTGATCCCTCTTAGAACATTTAAAAATCTACTTCTTTTTACTCACCTGCAAAATGGGTGAACTTCTAATATTTATTTGCAGGACTACTAGTAAAATACCAAAAATAATATATCTACATATGTTCTATCAAATGTTGAATTCCACCATGTCTAACCAATGCATGCTTATTGGTGGTGTTTTTATTTTGGAAGTTAATTCATTCACTACCTACATTAATTCTAATTATATTTCCTATTGCTCTGTGAGAATAAAGGATCACTACTGTTCACTGATAATAGTCTTTAAAAATTATTAGGAAACAACAACATAATGTTTTTAACTATGCTCATAAAAACTGTCACCTTACTGCATCAGGATTCTGTGCTTATTTCATCCCTTTCAGTGGAAGATGGTACAGTTCAGATAGCAAAACTTTCAATTTATTCTTTTATTGTAAAAAAAATTTCTTTTGCCTCATTCTTTTCTTTTAGAACTCCCTCGAATTCCCATTATCTTCATAATGCATTTTGAAATGTGAAACTTTTCTTCCTATGCTACCTGATTTTTAAGATTTTATAAAATTGCATTTCCCATTTATGCCCACATCAAAGGCTTGATTGAATGAATGATTTTTTTGGTATCCTTCTGAGTCCAAGAGCAACTAGTGAAAGAATAAATTGGATGTTCTCAGTCTACAATTCTGGCTCCAAAACTGAATTTCATGATGTCCGGTAACAAGGGCTTACACTCTAAAGCAAATATGTATGTAAAGAGTGTTACGGGTTGCTTTGTGTCAGGGATAGCGAGTATGTAAACATGAACCACCTTTCCCCACCTCTTGAACCCAGAAAATACAACGCTGATCAATGGTGAATCTCCCTCTGAGCCTACTTTTTAAAATTTTCAGCACAGAGCTTGAATCATAATTTGGTCATAACTAGCTATGAAATGGAATGTATCTTCCCACATGGGCTTACAGATATAATAACTTGTGCTAGATGAGAAGAGAAAGAATTCTAAATGGGTGATGCATTTATTCTGGAACAAATGGGCACCTAGAGTGATAATAAGAGAAAAAAAAGCCAGTCAATACTATACGCTATCAGTATGTAACCAGAGAGCTTAACTGTGTATAAGGACTTGGTGGTGGCTTAAGAATAGATGCTTAGACCCTCTGCCTCCCAGATAGTCCTTTTGTCTTCCATATACCCTATTTGATTGTGCACACTTAGAGTGGTTGTGCTAACTAAGTATATATGTTGAGCAAAAAAAAAAAAAAAAAAAAAAGAGAGAGAGAGAGAAGATTTTATGATTCTGGGAATAGTTATACCAAAGATTTGGCCTGTCACTAAAACCCTTATTGGCTACAGGTATGAATTAGTCCACTCCATACAATAATGCATTTTTTTTCTAACCTTGTTATATGAAATACTGAACAAAAGAAAAAAGATAATAACTATATAAAGCTAATATTTGTTCTTTGCCATGAGTCCACAATTACCTGGATATAAGATTCTCATGGCAAAGAGCTATTAGCAATTTTATATTCATCCCAGTGTTAGGGGACACTTTATGGAAGGGAAAGGTACAACCCAAACCTTGTTGAGAAAGGAGGTGAGGAAAAATATTTATTCAGTAAGAACTTAGAAAACATACACAAACAGATTGCACATTTTTCATTTAATGACCTGGGTATCTTCCTGTTCTTTTTTCCACATTCTAGGGCCATCTTACTGTGCACCTAGACTACCTCAGAATCTACAATCCTACACAGAATAGATTATGTTTGCAAAGCACTAGTTGCGTTAGGATAGCTCAACACCAGATTCAACTTTTGATTAAATCTTTTTGACCCATATTTTTAAAGAATCAGTTTATAACTGGTTCTGTCTTGCCTGAATAAATTATCCAACTCCTCAGTTTCCCCAAGATTGCTACTAAATCAGTCCTATGACCAAATTTATACTATGATGTTAGGCACTGATTTTGATAACTGCTCACCTGTTCCTAAGTTCTAATCTTTCACCTGGTAATCAGTTATTGATTATCTACTATATTGCCAGAATAATCATTAGGCAAAATGCCTAATGATTACAAAGATAAATGGAAATAGCCATGGTGCTTGTGATCCAGTTGGGAGAAATAATGTGTTTACAATCCAGGTTTAAATAGAGCTTTCTGGAAGTACAGAGAAGGAAGCAGCAAAGGCTGGCTCAGAAAGTCAGGAATGGCTTCACAGGCAAGAGAAACTTGGGTTGTACCTTGAAAGGAGGAGCCATAGTTTGATGTGTCTCAAAAGGAGAATGGCATCAATACAGCAGGTGTAAAAGCAGTGGGAAACAAAGGTGAGCCTGGATCACAGGCTATTTACGAGTACTGGGATGGGATGACAGCATGGCCATAGCAACGGATGTCTCTTGGGAGACAGGCTGGGGCCAGATCGGGAAGGGTCTTTAATGCCATGCCAGAGTTTGGTGTTCAAACTCAAGTTGGTGATTCCTAACAAGCAGGGCATCAGAATAACCTGGGAACTGTATTCCACACAGATTCCTGGTCTCACCACTGACACCGAACCAGTATTCCTGGGGTGTCCTCAGTAGCTCTCTTGTGATACAGATCTGCAGCTGGGTTTCAGACCCACTGGGGTGGGCAACACTGTATTCATAACATAGTTCTGACAAGGCAGAGAGCTTGGCTTATTCTTATCAGTTCCATCTAGGGAATGACATTCTGCCTCTGAATGCTCACCCCAAAGACACTGAAAGTGCACTCCCTGGAAGTTGCTTCCAAAGCCACACAGGTATTTAGGAAAGAAATGGAGCATCCAGTCCTTCTGAAATCCAGTCCATAGTTTTACCTCTTCTCTTTTCCCTTTGCCTTGAGTCAGTGGTATGAGCAAAACAAGATCTTCCAAGGAGGAGAGTCATCAAATTATTTTAATGTGTATAAAGAAATTATTATTCCAGAGATAAGATGGACTAGTAATGAGCATTCTAGAATTCCTCCCTTCACAGTATACTTCTCTTTATAATATCATTATCTTACTGTCTGTCTTTTTTTTTTTTTAACTGCAAGTTGAAAGTCTTTTGAGGGCACAAAGGTTTTATTTACTACCTTTACATACCACTGCCCGACACAGAGCCCTACCCGTAGTCGATGCTGAGGAAGCGTTTATTGACTAAATGAATAAACGAGGTCCAATACCTGCAATCATTCATTATGCTGTTTAATAGCTAGTTTTCCATCACTTGCTTGCCTCCCTCATCCCCACCTAGATTGTAAGATCCTCTAGGGATCTGTGACATGCTTTAACATAATCCGTATATCTAGTGCAGAGTCTGGGATAGAGCAGGCACTCAGTACATGCATGCTGAATGAATTAATGAAATGATGCAAAGAGTTTTCTCCTCCATGTTATATTCCCAGTCAAATCAATCATAGCTTCTTTGGTGGTCAGTCTCCCTTCCTCCCTTTAAAAAGAAAGTGTGTAGAAACAAGATTTTCAACCCTGGCAGACTTCTTGTCTCATGACCTGTCCTTACATTAAGAAGTTGAGGTTTTGTAAGCTAGGCTTGTCCCATGCGATTCCTGGAAAGGTCTAGGTGGGGCACCGAGTGACAATGTGGGTGTCCTCACACAGAGATGTGTGGGGCAAGCAGAAGCAGGGAGTGACACACAAGTCATTAGAAACACAGAACTCCCTGGGGCTGATGCAGGCAAACTCACCTCCCACACCTTTAGAATGGATTATTTCAAATAGCGCTGACAGCCTCAGCCATCCATGAAGAATTCGGCCATGCCTAACTTCTCTGACCTTTTTAAGTGTCAGGTACTCCTTTGACCGTATCTGTCAAACTCTGGCAGCATCTCGACTCTGGGCGAGCAAATAGCTCCTCTCAGTGAATCTCATTGCATCCATGTAACAACGGCCTCATCTATTCACACACAGCGCCCCAGCTTCAGAGGAATTTTTTTTTTTCATAATTGTACAGAGACTGAAAAAGTGGTATTAGGGTGGGTGGGTGAAATTGTGTAGGAAGAACCAATGAAGAATAGTTAGGGAGACTGAGTTAAAAGAGCATAGTGTATGGGGACATTTTTCTGTCCTGAGTACAGAATTACTTCTTATTAAGGTGGATGTCTTTTATTGTAAGTTTCAAATGTCACACAGTTTGTGCCTGAAATATGCTACGTATCTATTTATCCACTCACTCATTCATTCACACATATATATGTGAAATATCAATTGAGTACCTTGATGCTACAATGAATATAACAGCAAGACATGTCTCTAGAATTTAGATTATGAAACAGCCCAGTCCACAATTGTGATAAGAACTGGTCACTGTGAGTGATTAAGCTAGTGTGGGATAGCACAGGAGGACAGCGAGCTAATGCTTCATGATGTAGCAGGGGTCATGGCTGGGGTCAGCACTCAGAGGATGCAGCATTGAGGAAATGGCCTCTTTGCTAAAACATGGAGAAAGGGTGGAGATATTACAGCTGAAGAAATATTTCAGGCAGTATATACAAAAGTCTAGAGATGCGAGAGCCCACAGTCTTCTTTGAATTGAAAATAGTTCACTATTGCTAGAGCAATAGGTGGAAGGGGATACATGTGGGGGTTGGCAGAGACAGTTCAGGGAGGACGGAAACTAGGCAGGTAGGACTGGGGCCAGCTTATGATGGGACCTGCACGCCATGTTAGGGAGCATGGACTTTATCCTGAGAGCACTTGGCAACTATGGAAGAGCTTTAGCCAACTGAGTGATGCAGTCATTTTTGAGTTTTAGAGAGGCTTTCCTGACTGTGGAGAACAAACGACAAGCTAGAGGTTTAGAGACAAGTCTCAGCAGTCCACGTGAGAGATACTGCCCTGAATGAGGTGGGCACAGAGGAGGTGGACAGAACTAGCATATCTGACATGTCCAGTGGTCAAAATCTTGTATCCATGCAATAGAAAAGCTGAGACTGAATGATTTGGTGTTAGCAGGCAAGTGAGAGAAAAGTAAGATGGTTCCAGGGATAATGGCTTGATCTTCCCTGTCTTAAGAAAATTGGTTGAGTCAGCACAGAAAGTGTCTCACTCGCTCCTAGATAAGGGCTCCATGTTCTGGTGGGTAGGGTCAGCAGTTAGTGTTCAAAGCACACTCGAAGTACACCTACATATTAATTTCAGATTTCTTTTAAAATCCAGATGACAGGTGGGAAAGGATGTCAACTTTATAATTAGTTATTTTATTGACTTAAAAAAAATCCAAAGAAGAAATTGGACTTCAGGTATTAATTAGAAATTAATTATATTGGTTAAAGAGAGTTTTTTTTTAATTTAAAAAATTTGTTTATTTATATTTATTTTTTCAATGGGGGGGTAATTAGGTGGTGGTGGTGGTGGTGGTTATTATTTATTATTATTATTATTATTACTATTATTATTATTATTAATGGAGGTACTGGGGGCTGAACCCAGGACCTTGTGCATGCTAGGCATGCACTCTACCACTGAGCTATACCTGCTCTCCAAGAAGAGTTATTTAATCAAAGTGAACAAAATTTATTTTTGTAAAACATCATTATCCTGAATGAACAGGTGAGGGATCTACCTCTCCTTTAGGGAGATGAGTCTTAAAAGAATCTATTCTTCTTGGGATGTGTTGCCTTTTATAGGAGACCAACATGCTTAGGGTACCAAGGAGGTTACACAATCTGCAGCCTTCAAAATTTTACTAAGTTTATTTTGTTGTTGTTCTGTTTTTCTTTCTTTCTTTCTTTCTTTCTTTCTTTCTTTCTTTCTTTCTTTCTTTCTTTCTTTCTTTCTTTCTTTCTCTCTTTCTCTCTTTCTCTCTTTCTCTCTTTCTCTCTTTCTCTCTTTCTCTCTTTCTCTCTCTCTCTCTCTCTCTCTTTCTCTCTCTCTCTCTTTCTTTCTTCTTTCTTTCTTTCTTTCTTTCTTTCTTTCTTTCTTTCTTTCTTTCTTTCTTTCTTTCTTTCTTTCTTTCTTTCTTTTCTTTCTTTCTTTTCTTTCTTTCTTTCTGTTTCTTAGCACAGAAACAGCCAATGTGAACATTAAACTGCTCAAACAGGAGGGACAATTTTTTAAATGACTGAAGTAATATTACCAAGCTATGAATTCAACCCTGACCCACATCACCTTTGCTTTTATGCAATGTCACTTTCATTGTCAGATGCTCTCCCTTTTTGAAACACAAGTACTACCTGCTGTAGTGTGCAACAGCGACAAGATATAGGAAGACACTTTCAACTATAGTCATAATTTATAATATTCTTGCTATCTAATGTGGGTAGAGGTCAGAATCGGTACATTTGAGAGGCAAGAGAGTAAGGCAGAATTTGTGTGTGAACATAGAGGAACTGAGGTTAGAAGCAAAGTATTCCTTCCCTTTTCAGGCGAGGAAGGCTGCACCCTGTCTACAAGGTCCTGAGAACACCAAGGTCATCAGCTTGGGAAGAGCACCAGTAAGCAATTTTAGAAAGCATCTGCTTTTTTTTTTTTTTTTTTTGCAGAGTATTTCACTGTATAAAAAAAAAAAAAATACACGCTATCTTAAGAAAAGCTTTTTTGAATGTGTTTAAAGTCTCCTAAATTTCCTGCCTATAAATGTTGAATACCTCCAAAACGTCAATCAATCTTGTTTTTCAGTTCACTTAGAATAAAATGATAATGAACTTGCATTTAGTCGGCGCCTTACACAGAGTGAGAGTAATTAGACTTGGAAAAGACCTATTAGGATATCCAATTTCATCTCTCTGCCCAGAGAGGACTGTTTCCAGAGTTCCTTATGGCTGTGTCTTGACTAGTTTTAAAGGTCTCAAGGAAAGCAATATTTACTGTATTCTTGGAGGGCTATTTAAATACAGGCTTAAGTAACAACTGTCTAGGAATCAGGAAGAATGAATTTGGTTCCTGATTTTGTCATGTATTATTTTGTGACTTTGAGCCAGATATCTAGTCTATCTAAGCCTCAATTTAAAAAATGATGTCAAGCTTATATTATAGGACTGTGGTGAAAATCAAGAGAGAAAACACATGTAAACTTACAGATACACAGCTTGGAATATTAGAGTCACCGGATACACACAGTTTCTCTCCTTGACCACCCTCGCTACCAACCACTTCCTTATCTGCTCCTCCCACACCCATTCCTTCCCTCAACTTTCCTCCTGAGGAACGTACACTTCCTGAATTCCTGGGAGAGGCCACTGCTGCTTTGCTTCTTTCTAGGTCTCCATGTCCATTAGCTCCCCAGGACTTCCATAACAAAATGCCACAAACGGGGTTGCTTAAAACAACAGAAATTCATTCTCTCACCGTTCTGGAGGCTAGAAGTCTGAAATCAAGATGTTCATGGGGCAGCTGTTATAGAAAATAGTACGGAGATTCCTCAAAAAACTAAAAATAGACTTACCCTATGATCCAGCAATCCCACTCCAGGGTATACATTCAGAGGAAACTCTAATTTGAAAAGACATACGCACTCCAATATTCACAGCAGCACTATACACAGTAGTCAAGACATGGAAACAACCTAAATGTCCATTGATAGATGACTAGATAAAGACGTTGTATTTATACAAAGGAATATTACTCAGACATAAAAATAGAATGAAATAATGCCATTTGCAGCAACATGGATGGACCTGGAGATCATCATGCTAAAACAAAGTAGGCCAGAAAGAGAAGGAAAAATACAATAGGATATCAGTCATGTGTGAAATCTAAAAAAAAAATGACACAAATAAACTTATTCACAAAACAGAAACAAACTCAGAGACATAGAAAACAAACTTATGGTTACTAGGGGGAAAGGGATTGGGAAGGGATAAATTAAGAGTTTGTGATTTACAGATACTAATTATTATGTATATAAAATAAAAAAAAACAAGTTTCTACTGTATAGCAGAGGCAACTATATTCAATATCTTGTAGTAACCTATAGTGAAAAAGGATATGAAAATGAATATACATGTGCTCGTGTATGACTGAAACATTATGCTGTACACCAGAAATTGACACTACACCGTAACCGACTGTACTCTAATTAGAAAAAAAGATTCAGGGCCACGCTCCCCCTGGAAGTTCTCAAGAAGAATTCTTTCTTGCCTCTTTCTAGTCTCTGGGTGCTCCCACCAATTATTCACACTCTGTGTTGTAGCTAGTCCACCCCCGTCTCTCTCTCCCCATGTTCACATGATCGTTATCCCTGTGCGTGAGTCTCTATAGGTCCTCTCCTCTAATACTAAAGACAACAGTCATTAGATTTAGGGCTCATTCGCATCCAAAATGACCTCATCTTAATGAATTGCATCTGCAAAGATCCTATTTCCAAATAAGGCCCCATTATGAGGTTCCAGTTTTATACACATTTTGGGGGACACTGTTCCACCCACTATCAACTTCCTGACAGAGCAGCTCCTTCCATTTAAGATGCCCTGCAGACTCAGTCACACCCCTGTTGGTGTTGATGGTGTTGACTTGGTCAAGAATCAGATTTTCTTTTTTAACTCAGCTTTCAGAAAATATTTGTTTTCCTAAATATTTTCTCATCAGATTCATCAGTCAAAGAAAATTACTCCCACTCTGACCCAGTCGTACTTATATTTCTTGAAGATCCTGCATGGCAAGGGACAGAATAAAGGGTCTGAGACTGTGAGCTGTCCAAATGGGCTGTGTTCCTCTCCATCATCCTATGACCTTTGCAATGAGGGGAGTTAACCTAAGTCCCTCTTCCATCATGTGGTTCGGCTGAGTGACTTAAGCCAGACATTTAATTTCTCCCACCTTTGCCCCTCTCCTTTTTATGTAAACTAGGGGAGAATAACACACTTCTGGTCTATTATTTAGGGTTGTTGAGAGGACAAGATGGCATGATGAATGAGAAATAATTTTTAAAAGTTTAAGTGATACACGTATTTGAATTATTTTGAAGAGTATTGTTGTTGACCCCCCTAGATTGTAAAGGACTTGAGAGTGAGTACCACGTCTCTCTCAGGCTGCTTCTTCCTCCCTTATCCCTTTCTGCAGAGCATTTCACTAATGCCTATAATAAAGCTTTACCTATTTTGGGAGCTCAATTTTTGTGAAATTGAATTGAATTACTACTTTCCTCAATTCAGAGCTTTAAATAACTCTGTTAACACATATGGATAGGAATATTTTCCCACAAGTTTTAGAATTATTTTCTAGTTAATAGCCCATTTTCTTATTAGCTTTTTGAATTTCTTTTTATACATGCTCAACATCCTTTTACCCTTTCCCAACACAAATAGTCAAAATCATTATTTGTTTGCAATGAAAACTGCCCTAAATAAATTGCCTTCTGTTGAGTTGCTTATAAAACATGTGAGAGATAACTTTTGTATGTAAGAAAAATGTGAGAAATAATTACTGTGTATAAAGCTCTTGCATATATATATGCAAATACATATATATTTATATAAAATAGTCCACTGGTCCAGTTCCCGCCATCTTCCCAATCTTAAAGAAAAGCTACAATAGCATGTCAATCCATTTTTTTTGGTGAGAGCCACAAGGTCATAAGCCAATACAAATAAAAACAGAGAAAGTTAATGTAAAAACCAGAAAAAAGAAAAAAAAAAGGTTCATTTTCTCATTGTTTGTTAGCATGAAGTATTGTGGTCAGCTTAATACTTTTCCACATTTAATTCTTATGGATGAATATATTCATGAGCATGTGATTTTGTTATTCTCAAAGGAGTCACTCAAGGTGACATGGTAATTTATTTTAGACAACACGACAAATCAACCTCACTTTGGCTGTTATTGTTTGATTTGACAACAGTAGGACCTAGCTGTGGACCTATTCCCTTGTTTGCTTGTTTACCTTCATTTCCTTTGAGCAAACTAAATAATTCATTTATTTGAGATAATCCAAGCTCTCAGCCCCTCTCCTCTTTTTTTCTTTTTTTTTTTTTTAACCATTCATTAAATTAGATACAATCTTGGACCTCTGTGAGGGACAGAGTTCTTTAAAATTTTTCACATGGGTTTATTATTAGTTTTTCTTTATTTTGGGGGGAGGGAGGTAATTAGGTTTATTTATTTCTTTCCTTTCAGAGGAGGTCCAGGGATCGAACCCAGGACCTTGTGCATGCTAAGCACATGCTCCACCACTGAGCTATACCAGCCCCTTATTATTAGTTTTTAAATTAAGAACACATATGAACATTTTCTTTCAGGTGTACTTTAATGAAGGTTATAATTGTTTGTTGGAAAAAGGAAGTTAGTTTCATGTGTTGGCTCTGCTGTTTACTGACATTTAACTTAATCTCTCACAGGTAGATTTTAATGTGTGAATGATGTTCTAATGTTCCAATTCCACATGGATCTTAGGAGGAGCAGAGGCAGGAAAATATCATTTGAGATGCTTCTTCCCCTTAGTAGTTATTTGGCTCCTGGGAAGGCCACTCCCTTCTGTGAGACTCAGCTTCCTCGTATTTAAAGTGAAAAATAACAGTACCCACTTCACAGCCGGGATGCGTAAGAGGGCAAAGAAACCACTTCAGTGTTGCCCAAGAATATAAAATCATTTAAACACCAAGTAAAAGACAGCATTTAAAAAATATTAATTCAGTGTCTTCAGTAAGGGGTACTTCTTATCTTTTGAGGTCTATGAAGAGATGGCATTTTGTTTCCTACCCCAATGTCATCTACTACTGAAAATTTTAAATTTGTAGCTGCAACTGCTTTGATGCTACCTAAATAAAGCTACCTTAGAAAAGTAGTATTTAAATATATATATATTCTTTAAAGTAAGCATTCAGAAATTTCATTTCAAGGAAATGTTAAATTTGAAACAATATTCTATTTTCTCTATGGCTCCAAGCAGTTTCTTCAGTGGAAGAGGCAACAGCAGAATGAAACCATAAAAGAAAAAAAAAAAAAAAGTTTAAAAAGAGATAAATCACAAGGGACAATAGAGAAATCTTGTGTTATACATGTGATATAGTCATAAAATGAAAGGGATCTGTTGCTGGTAATATTAACTCAGCTAATACATCCCAGACTGACTCCTAAGACTCATTGTCATTATGGTGAAACGACAGATTACAAAACATTTTGCCCAAAACTCATTTCCTGTAGACTCCCTCAAAGCATCTATGAAGATATTATCTATCGAGGCAAAGTCTTTATATCACAAGCATGAGTATATTGGCGCACAAACATCATGCATGTGATGAACAGATTTGATGGGTTCACTGACCCTGGACCATTCAATGTGTGACCAACACAGAGGTTTGAAAAGTAATGGGGTACAAAATTGTTAATACACTTCCATTTAGATTAACCAGAAGCTTGTAGAAAGAAAAATGGTGAAAAAAAAAAAATCACGTAATTAGTGTCGCTCTCCTAAAGAGAGATAATTACAGTAATCATAAATCATTTTTCTCTCATAACTGTAAATAGTGAATAAAAGGAAAATGACAGGTACTCTTTACCAGTTTTCTTTCTGGTAAGAAAATATTTTTTTGACATTGATAACCATCACCTAGGGTCATCGTTTGAGGGAGAATAGGGAAGAAAGACTATTTTATTTTGATTTCTGAAAAAATAATTTTTCAGTAATTGTGATGAATGTTCTTTGATAAGCATGAACTTTTCACACTTCTGAAAGTCCCCAGACTGCCTTTGAGGACTAGGGAATGAACAAAGAGAAACATCTTTGCATGTCTGTGTTAAGCCTAAAAATTTATTTTAAGCCTTAAAAATGAGATGTTTTAGGGATAGCCTTTGGCAAAGTCAAGTTTTGTTATTGTTTTCCCCCTCCTAAAGGAAAATAACCCCTTTGCCAAAAAAAAAAAATAAAAAAGAAAAGAAATGATACAACTGGCTTTACTTCATGTTGACTCACTTTTCAATTCCATTGTAAATAAAAGGATAGTTTAGGAACTTCATGGTCTATAAATATGCTCCTCTATAGATATAGTTATTTGAAAAAGGATGCTTCAAATTTGAGAAAACTTGGGTTTTTAAGGACATCTATAAAATTATACTTTTGACATTTTTTTCTCACACATATTTTGGGGTTGCTCGCACCAGTATTGTAACTTGAATAACTCCATAGAGGTCCAAGGTCCTGTCTTTCACAGACTTGACAATCTGACCAAAAGTGTGACAAGAGGAACACAGTTCAAAACGGCAGATCTTTCTAAAACAGCAATATTTGAAATGACTGTGCAACTAGTAGACTCAGATGCATGGATTCTTGGCAAATGATGTATTTAGAAATTCTTCCTAGGGGAAATGAGTAAGGGGGTAGGGGAAGCACCAAAGGGCAGGAAAAGAGGTAAAGGAAAGGTGGGATTTCAGGCAAAGTTCTACATGGGGATACAAACTGTCAGTTTTAAAAAATTCATCTTTTCTGATGCTTCAACCTCCCCACAAACAGACTATGAGAGCCTGGAGTTTCCCTCTGCTCTCCCCTGACCCGGACCGAATGACATCCACACACATCAATACAATCCCTTCACACATTTTGTTTTTGTATTCCACACTGACCCCCAATAAAAGCACTTGCCCACTGGTTCTCATCCTCTCTCTGCTCCCCACCTGCTTGGTGGAGCCCACTTTCTTGACTCTCCTCCTAACTGGTGCCCTGCTGGGCATGCCCAGTCTCCCTCTTTTAGGACTTGTGAGCATAATAAATTCAATTTAATGCACCTCTCTGTGGTGATATTCCATGTCCACATCTGACAGATCATCCAAAATAAAATTAAGTAACATAATTATTCCTTAGGACAACAGGGTGCTTCACCCAGATCCCATAGAGAAAGTCTAGAGTAGAAATACTCTGTCACCCAGCGCCAATGAGTGATGGGTTTTCCTACTCCTGAAATTGTCAATTTTTAGCTGTGGGCCATCCAGCCCATTTTCAGGCACTGCCAGCCCTGTAACTGGTGGCAAAGAGAAACTAGTATTCCAAGGGTGGTGCACCAGCCCAGGTTTCAGTGGTAAAGGCCAGCCAGCCAGGCAAGTAGCAAGTGGACTGTGGCCACCTTGCCAAGAGGCCAGCAGGCTCTGTACCTAGAGAGCCTGGAGTTCCCCTCTGCCATGATTCCACAAAGCCCTGCATCTTTTTCCTCCTGCTATTTATGCCCTCCTCCCAATTTCTTTTCTTCTAGATAGAAATCGACACAGATCCAAGTGATGATCCATGATGATGTTTTCAAGAAAAATTTTTGCTTTTCCTGATATGAGACAGAGGCTTATGCTTCCAAATGATCCCCATTGTCATTCTTCCTGTTTTGAAAGTGTGTCCGGCCATCCTGTGACTGGCAGCCCAGGACCAAAAGAAATTCAGAGATACTGACATTATTTGGAGCCTTACCCACAGTCAAAAGATGTCAGCCTCCTAAGTTCTTAATATTTAATTCTGTGCTAATTGAATGCTTGGAGCTGACGATTTCCTAAGCCAAACCTATAGATGGTGTGTTTGGGAGAAAAACGGGAAAGGACACCAAATTTGTGAGACTTGGCATTTTATTTTATTTTACTTTCCTGGATAGCATCCTTTAGCATTACTGGAAATCACTTTTTAATTTACCATGTTGGAAGAATTTGAATCTGAGTTAGAATTTTGTAGTTTCTTTTTTTGTTCTGTTTTATTTACTTTTTTTTTTTCTGACTAAATATTTGGTGGGAGCTTGTGAGGAAAACCAGACCAGCTATAGTGTCAGCTTCCTATTTTTTGCTATAACAATCACTACAAATTTAGCAGTTTAAAACAATACAAAGTTATTATTTTAGTCTTCTGGACCCCTAAGTCAGAAATGGGCTAAAATCAAGGGGTCAGAAGAGTTGTGTTCCTTTTGGAGGCTCTAGGGAAAACCTGTTTCCTTGCCTTTTCCAGCTTCAGGAGGACACCTGCATCCCTGGACTCATGGCCCCGTCCTCCATCTCCAATGCCAGCAGTGAATCATCTACAAATTACAAATCTCTCTCTCTCTCTGACCTCTGCTACCATTGTGACTTCTCCTTGCCTGTCTCTGACTCTCCTGCATCCCCTTTCCTTGATAAAAACCCTTGTCCTTATAATCTGCCCATCTCAAGACCTTTAACTTAATCACATCTGAAAAGTCCTTTTTATAAAATTACATGTTAACAGGTTCTGAGGATTAGGATGCGGACATCTTTAGGGGGCCATTCTTTTATCTATCACAGGTATAAACAACATTTTAAAGCACATCTCTTATCTATACAGTGGTAGAAATAGTTTAAGGTGAGCTATAGTTAATACACCATTACTTATGTATTCTATCATTTGAAGCAATTAAAAAAATGTTTTTATCTTAAAGGTAAATATTTATAGTTGTCACAAGTTTACCCTAAGGTTTGAAGAATTTTTAGTACAACAAAAATCACATTTATATAGGGGTTAAGTTCTATATTCATACATCAAGTGAAAATACTGCATAATCAAAATAATTTTTGAAAATGGTTTCAATTTATTTAGCTTTTTCTTGCATTCTGATCACAGTTCATTCAGTACGTCACCCCCAAGTACCTCCCCAACTCCCCAGCACAGTGAGAGCCAAGGCTTGGAAGACTGATGGGGTAATTCAAAACATTCTATTGCTCCACCTGTTTTATTTGTATGTTGGTTGTTTATTTTTCTGCATTTGATATGATTTTGCATTAAAGCTGCGCATAATGGGATTCCACTCTTATTTACAGAATCTGAAATTTGCATTCAGCACACTGAATACGATTCTTTACACTACCACTGATTATCTGTAAAATGTCTACTATTGAAAAATATATATATACATATATTTATATTTATATATAAATAAGCTTATATTCATAGTTCATTGAGAAATAATTTTTTAAAGTTTTAAAGATTTTCGGGGGGTGGGGTGGAGTAATTAGGTTTGTTTGTTTGTTTGTTCGTTCATTCATTCATTCATTTGATGGAAGTACTGGGGATTGAACCCAGGACCTTGTGCGTGCTAAGCATTACTGTACCAATGAGCTATACCTTCCCCCCAAGTTCGTTGAGAAATAATTTGCAGACCATAAAATTCACCCATTTTAACCATATAGTTGAATGATTGTTAAGTAAATTAAATTTTGCAACCATCAGCATAATCTAATTTTTGAATAGTTCCATTACTCCAAAAACTCCCTCTTGCATTTTGCAGCCACTCTTGTTCCCATTCCCAGCCTCAGGCAACCACTAATCTACTTTCATCTTTATAGATTTGATGGTTTTCAATCTTCCACATAAACAGAATCATACAGTATGTGGTCTTGCGTGTCTAGCTTCTCTCACTGAGCACAGATATTTCTGAGGTTCACCCATGTTTTTAGCATGTATCACTGTTTCCTGTGTTAAATGAATAGTGTTCTATTGTATGATAGAGTACATTTTATCTGTTTACTAGTTAATGGGCATTTTGGGTGATTTAAATTTTTTTATTATCATGAATGATGCTTCTATGAACATCCACATACAAGTGTGTGGACATGTTTTCACTTCTCTTGGGTAGATTTCTCGGGGCAGAATTGCAGGATCATATGGTAAATTTATATTTAACTTTTTTTAAAACACTGCCAGAAGATTTCAAAGCAGACATACCATTTACATTTCTGCCAGAAGCATAGGAGGGCACCAATTTCGCCACATCCTTACTAACACTCGTTACTATTTGACTTTTTGATTATAGTCATCTCGATGTTAAGTGCTATTTTATTGTGGTTTTTATTTGAATTTCCCTGATTATTAATGATTTTGAAATGTATTCATATGCTTATGGGCCATTTATATATGTACTTTGGTGAAATGTCTATTCAAGTCATTTATCCATTTTTAAATAATTATAAACTTTGAACAACACTTGTTGACTGCATCTCCATTTCAACAAATAATACAATCTAATGTTAATCTTACTGCCAAAGATACAGTGCCTGGTTTTAGCATGAGACCTGTGTACCTGAACCCTGATTAAACTGAAATCACCTCTTTGTATTCCAGTCTCATTCAGTTCTTGTATCCCCTGAATTCACCAATTCCCTGGTTTCCTTATATTACTGGAGCAATACTCCGTCCTGTTTATCTGGGACCTTGCAAACGTTTAAAGCATTTCAGTGACGTGTCTAGTGATATTTGTAGTAACAGACAGATCGATGGTCCAGAACCAGAGCACCTCTGCCTACCTGACTTCAATCACCTCTTGGTGACAAGACCCAGTCTGTTTCCACTCACTGGGAAAGGGTTCTGCAGGTTGTAAAACCTCCCTGAATTGAGTCTGCATTATCCCCCCTTCTTTAGCCACTGTGCTTTGGGCTGCCATGCCGCTCTCTGTTTCTGTTTTCTCTTGCAGGAGGGAAGGTCATTCCCTGGCTATAAGAACTGTAAGAAAGTGCACTGAGGGATTAAAGAAAGAAGAAACTACATTCTGTTTAGGAGACTGGGCATAGTTTCATGACTTTAATGGAGTTTGAGAAGGGCCTAAAAACTACACACTGCTTTCCCCCAGGGGTTGCTTCAGCTCTCAGACCCTCCTCGAAACTTCACAAAAGGCATCATGGGAAACCAAGCCTCTGTTCTTCACCTCTGTCACAGCTTAGGTAATGAACCATATTCCATGACCCAGTTCACATCTTGTATCCCAAACGGCTCTCATTTGCCCAGCATTTGATCTCATTATCTGAGCTTCTGTGCTCATGTTAACTTACACAGGATTCAGCATAGCACAGCTGTCATAAGTGTGGACTCCGCACCCAGACCAACTAGGACCAAATACTGAGTAAATTATGTCACTGTTCTGTGCCTCAGTTTCTTCATCTATGAAATGGGAATAATAGCAGCAACTATTGCATAGGTTTGTTTTTAAGAAGATGAATTAATTCACACAAAATATTAGAACAGTGCACATAATTAGACCTGTGAAAATGTTAACCCATTCTTTTTACTGTGGACCTTCAGATCTAACACCTGGTACTGTTTTCCTGGCAATAAATTTTGTTTCCTTCTCGGTTAATGAGAATTTCTACCATCAAGTGAACATCCTCTGGCCATGCTGAATGGATAGTCTATCAAACATCATCCCACTCCCAACAATCCGAGATCATAGAGGAAAGTATCACATAGTTGTTCACTGAAAAGGGAGACTTTGAAGTCAACTGACTTGGATATTTATAAAATATTAGTGCTTATGTTTTAACTTGAAGTAATTAACTCAACTTCTCTTTAGGTCTATGCCATGTATGGTGGTCGTGACTATGAAGAAATGCCCTATTTGAAGTATGTATATAGTATTGTGCTCAAAATAAGTTATCAATTACCACTACTACCCTCATCACCATGATCACCACTTTGATGCAGCTCCCAATATGAGAAGCAATCACAGATGGCACATCCTGGTCCCACAGGACTCCAGATACATAGGACAAACACAAACAGAAATTCAGTCATACAGGAGGAAAGAATTAAATGAGAAATATAATAAAGATGGTAAAGGACTAAAGGTATCTATTGATCTGATTTAAAATGCCAATTTGGCTGGACATTTGATCCACAGAAAAGTGTCAAATAAACCCTATTACTTTAAATGGGAAATAAAAAATAATGGAATTTATGCTTTAGGAGAATAAACTTGGGAGTAAATCAAAGTATGGCATTTTGAGAAGAGGCAAGAGGACAGGACGTAGACATCAGTTAGATGATATCAGAGGTGTAACCAGAACCTTCATTAGGTGGTTGACTGTGAAGATGGACAGCAAGAAGGCATATATCCCCATATGAACAATGCTGTGTGTGAAACTTGACTTGTCCTAAGAATAAATATTTTTTGCCATAGAAAAAGCAAAAGCAAGCATGACTGTGAGATTTTGAGTACCAGAACTCACTATTCAATTTTTTTCTGAATATCAGAAAAATAGAAACTGGATAGTTAAATTGAGGAGTTATGTTGAATAGATTATAAATGAGCTTTCTAGGCATAAACAAAAAAATGTACACTTTGAATCTGCCATTTGCTGGTGGGGTAACACGTTGCTTAAAATCTCTAGGCTTCAGATTCCTTGGCTGTCAAGTAGAAAAAGTAACAATTGCATTGCCAGGTAATTGTGGAAACTAAATTAAGTAAAAAAAACAAAACAAAACAAAATAACAACATATTTAGGTACAACATCCACTACAGAGCTTGAAACAAAGTACAAGTATAATAAGGAGTAACCATTTTAAACTTCATTATTGTCATAATATTATACAATTTCAAGTTGAAGACTATCCAGAAACAACTGTTGAGCACAGACAGCAGGAGAGTGGTTTTGGGACTCCAGAGACAGATTGGGGCTAGAGTTGCAGATGGACAGTCAGTGATATAGAATCAATCATTTATGATCTCTTCTCCATTCATGCAGGAAGTATGGCACCACACTTTGGAGCCCAGGTTCCGGAATCAAATGCCTGGATTAGAATCTCATGTTCCCATTTATTAACTCTTGACTTTGGGCAAGTTACATTTCCTCTCTGCCTCTGTTTCTTCTTCAGGCAAATGCAATTAATGACAGCACCTAACTTATTGCATTATTGCATGAATTAAACGCAATTACATATGTGAAACATTTAGAATAGTTCCTGACCCTCATTAAATGCTCCATAAGAGTCAGGTCTTATTATCATTACTTAATTGTCAAATATTCACCCAAATTTTCTTTATATAAGCAGCTGATAGAGAAAATGTGATGAAGATTGACCTTTACCAAAAGGATGGAAAGAAACTCACAAAGGAGTGAGAAGAAACAATCTGCTAAGAATAACCAGGCTATGTCACAAAGGCCAGCAGAAAAGTGACTCTTACCAAGTGGGAGTGATGTTTTCTGATGAAATATTCTACTGAGTTCAAAGACTGATGATACACCATGAGACACATGTGGTAGGCTAAATAATGACTCTTCGAAGCTGTCCACATCCTCATCTCTGGAACCTGTAAATATGCTACCTTACATGGTAAATGTATCTTTGCAAATACGAATTAACTAGGTATTTTGATTATCTTGAGAGGGGAGATTATCTTGATTAATTGTGTGAGCCCAATGTAATCACAGGGTGCTTATAAGAGAGAAGCAAGAGGTTCAAAATCAGAGAAGAAGGCACTGTGACAAATGAAGCAAAAGGAGAAGTGATGGAATACAGAGCTATGAGTCAAGGAATACAAGTAGTTTCTAGATGTTGGAAAAGGGAAGGAAACGGATTCACCCTAGAGTCTCCAGAAGGAACCAATCCTGCCAACACGTTGACCTTAATTCAATGAGACTAGTTTTGGACTTCTGAAATCGAAAAATGTAAGATGATAACATTTGCTGTTCCAAGCCACTAAATTTGTGATAATTTGTTACAGCATCAATCAAAAAATAATACAACATGATTATTATGACACCATGAGTGATATTTATAGAGTACATTTGGAAAAGTCACCACCATTGCAAAAGCTAAGAGAGAAAGAATGAAGAAAGCGTGGAGTGATGTCATCTCTTCTTGTGAGCACCTACTTTAATGTAATGTACAATTTTTGTGTCCTACTGTACGCACATTGGTAGTTTGCAGAAATATATGAGATGATTCTTCCCTCAAGAAGTTTAATCTAGAAGGGGAGAGATTAAAGTGTGAGATTTAAGTCATGAAACCATCCAGATTAGCTTAAAAATGTCAAAAGAGAAAAGAAGTGGTTAGTTCTGACGAGGGGGAAAGAATAAGCTTGGAAAATAAATATAAAATAACCTATAATTGATTTAACCAAAGAGTAGAAGTTCCTAGAGAAATATCTGGAAGCAAGGAACCACAGACTTTGGAAAGAAGTGAGTGTGAAAATCAGCATAAGGACCTTGTGTGGATTGACAAGTTCCTTGGCAAAAGTGGAAATTACAGTGCATGAAAGGTAAATGTTAAAATTAGGATAATAAACTTTGAATTGGATTGAGAAGCTTCAAAATTGATTCCTGATATAACTACTGCTCTCCCTCTCCACTGTTTCCATCTTATTCCAAGAATCATTATTATGTATAACAACAATTCAATAGTCCTCATTCCTTGCTAAACTCCATCCATAACGGCTCTATTCTTCCTCTTTCTTTTCTTTGAACACTCTCAAATATTTCTTCTGAATGGCTTTTGTCCTTGCTATTCTTTTTGCTTGTAACACTTAACTCCCTGATGTCCATCAGGCTTTCCCTACTTGTCAGTCAGGTCTTAACTTACTTACAGTGGTATTCCTTGGCTACTTGGCATGGTACTCAGACACTCCACATTCTACCACCATGATTTAGTTTAATCCTGGCATCCATCACTACCTAAAATTATCTCATTCATTTATTAACTTGATTATATCATCTCATTCCCAACCCCTGCAAATGTCTTACTTTCTTGAATGTGCATGTCATTAGTTTTGTTCACTGTTCTACTTCCAGTGCCTGGAATGGTGCCTGAGACATCCTGGGTACTCAGGGCATATTTACTGAATGACCTCTGAAGGCCTTTGAATGGCATGGAACATGGTATACATGTTGCAGATTCAAATTTATCTCACTTACTTTATGGGTTTCCCTGGGGGAGTTACTTAATATCTTTGAGTCTCCCTTCCTTGATCTGTATAATGGGAATTCTAATACCTACTTTGTAGAGCTGCTATGAGGTTCAGTAATTATGCAGGAAAAGTCTATAACATTGTAACTGATTCACAGTAGGCTCTTGATGACATTTATTATTATTATTATTATTATTATTATGACTATTGTTATTGTTATTATTTTTATTAGACATTAGAGGATATTCAAAGGAGAGAGCCATGATATAACTAAAGTTTCAAAAACTAGAGAGTCAGTAGGTGAGAGGACGAATTAAGGAGGGAGAGGTGTCATTCAGAAGAGAAGTGATTCTGCAGGTGCACTTTGACAAGGCAACTGTTGGGATCTGGGAAATACTTTTGATCTATTAATTTCTTATAGGAATTTCAAGATTAAGAGAGGCATTCAGATCAGGTATGTTGATAATATTTGTAAATGCCTGATGGCCATTGTTATAAACAAGGAATGAAATTTATATCCCCCCAAATATGGAAAATGACATTTTCCATAATGCAGGATTTGTTGAAATGACATACAGTGAAATAGACTGGCAAATACAGAGAAGAAAATAAATATGGTATAACGGATGGTTACCTAAGTTGATGGTTTCTTCAAATTTTTAAGTAAACACAAAGTATGTGAGTATCATTCCAAAGAGAATTATGGAAAATCAAGGTTTCTATTCATTAAAGAAACTGTAATAATACTAAGAATATGTTACTTGTATTTACTTAACTAAAAAGCTTCTACAGCATTATAAAAACTAATAGTATCAACATGGCATATCAAGTTTTGTTTTCCTAATTTCATTTGATTGTGTGCCTTAATTGATTTGGAAGGGCCTACCGTGGAGAAAAGAGCGGGTACACACATTTCAGTCTCCAAAATAAAAACGAGATAGTTTGCCTTAGTTTAAACAAAGTCAATATATAAAAAATATTAATCTATCAGATTTATGTATTTGAGGAACTTACAAAGAAACAGCTTTACAAAATGACTCAATATATTTCTGTTCGTTTAGAATTTAATTCTACAAAGTAGACCAAAGTCAGTGTTACTCTTTACCAAATACTGATTGGAACCAATTTAATAATTGTATTCAGTTTGGGGAGTCGTATTTAAAGAGGTTCTCTGTTATTAAAGAAGGTCACATAACATGGATAGCATTCTGAGAAAGGCAAGGAACAGAGTAATAGGAACCTTGAAGCTATGTTATAAGAACTAAACTAAGGAACTATGCATATTTAACATAAAGTAAGAACAACACAGATGTAGTACAGGTCATTATTGGGATGGGGGAGGTGTTGAGGTCAGTCCGTCTTTTCGATGCTAATAGTCTTGAACAATTGAATGGTTGGAATGGTTCTCCTGTGAAAGGACTTATGTGCAATGAATGCAGTGGTAGAGGATGGCTTTAGGATGGTGGGCAGAAACTACTGTATATATGCACATATATGGGTCAACGTGTGGAGAGATACTGACAAAACTAGACCCACACAAATTTGACAGGGCACCCTCATGAGGTTTTGCACTGGAAGAAGGTGGCCATCATGTCAAGTTTGTGATGCACAACAAGGCTGTGAGAATGCAGTGGAGGAGGTCATCGAGCATGACTGCTATGGTCACTTCTAATACTAGGATTTGTCAGTCGTAAAAGCCACATGTAGCAACCTGCTTCTCTGGTTCTTGTTGTGGGTGGAAGCTAAGGAAACATTAATGGCAGTTTCCTGTGTGAGATCCAAATAGATCTGGAGTCCTGGCAGCCGTGTTAGAGTAATCACAGTCTCCCCAAGCTGACATTTATGAAGGGCACATGAGATATGACCCATTTCTTTTTTAATCAGCTTCACTTTCTAACAATGTCCTGTAAGAACTGAAAAGCAAAAGATTTCACGTAAAGTATGCCATGTCAAGCCTTTCTGGAATAAGAAAGAATGCAGGTGAACATGTGAGTGGATGCTTGGATGGCTGGATAGTGGAAACAGAGCAACCAGCAAAGGAGGAAACAAACCAGGCTGCACCAAGCATGTTAAATCATGTTAAGAAAAAAGAAGGAAATACACTAGGAATTTTAGTTTAGAAAGCAGGTATTTTTTTAGCTTAGGCACCTCTTTAACAATGATCTCTTAAGTGAAATTTTAGTTGGCATTAGAATTGCTTACATCTACAGGGTTCTTTTAGTCTGAGGAGATAAGAAAAAGACAACTAGAAAAAAAAATTTTTAAAGTAAAGTAACTCACATTCAGTGGATATGAGGGAAATAAATTTCAACATTAATAAAAATAACCAAACAAGTTTGAAGTGTAAAATCCCTTGCAAATATTTCTGTTTTTCTGGTAAGTTCGTATTATTCATTTATACTGTCCCCGTTACCAACAAATGAGTTAGGTGGGCATCAATTTTGCTTTCGTACCACCTTATGTTTACCTTTAGAACATGTTCTAGAACCTCTAGAACATACCTCTATGTTTACACTACAGAACAATTAACTGCATTCTTCTCTCTCTTCACTATAGACTGGAAAATCTTTTTGGAGTAAGAGTGTTTGTCTCTGACTCTGATCCCAAGCACTGTTCCTGTAACACAGACAATACTTAATAGACACTTGGTCTGAATGGAAGCCCCCCAACTCTCCCTATGCCACTATTCACGTGCCTGAAGTCATGCTCTATAAATTTATACTTTATATTTTAGTTGTTATCTATTGATGTTGATATCTGAGAAATATGCAAATTCCTCTGGTAATCTGCACATACTATTTTCCATTGTAATAATAGCCAGTGTTAGTTGACTATCTATTATATGCCTGTTAATCTCTCTCTATGTGCATGGAATTGAATTACTACAAAAAGTCATCAAAGTATATACCAATTGGAAGACAAGAAAAACGAAGATGCTGAGAAATCAAGTGACTTGCCCAAGATCACCCATCTATATGTGACAACTGACATCAGTTCTCTCTAACTCCAAAGACATGAGTGTTCAAATGAGTCACAATTTTTTAAAAAATGTGTTAATTATTTTACTTTGAAAAAAATAAAATGTACAGAAAATTTGCAAGTATGGTACACAGAACTCACATATGCTTGAAACCAGTTTCCCCAACAGTTAAAGTTTCATTGCATGTGTCCTTTCCTCTTCTCTGCTCTTCTGTCTTCCTCTGCATGTGTGCGTGTGTGTGTGTATAAATGTACACCCATTATTATTAGTCTTTTTCTGAGCCATTTGAGAGTGAGCTACCAAAAACCTTCCAATAGTTTGTCCATTCTATCTCGAATAAAACTTAACATCCTTACCATGGCAATAAAGTCCTCCAAGAATCGGCCACAGAATGCCACTCTAATCATTCTTCATTTGCTAAATCCACTCCAGCCACACCAGCATCCCTGCTGTTTCTCCCCCCTCAGGACCACTTTACTGGCTCTTCTGCCTGCCTGGAATATTCCTCTCCTGATATCCATGAGGCTCACTCCTGCACTTCATTCTGGTTTCTCTCCTGACTACTTTTACTAGTCAGGGCTCTCCAGAGAAACAGAAACAATCTCTTCCTGTCTGTCTGTCTGTCTGTCTGTCTGTCTCTGGATAACTAGATAGAGATTATCTATCTATTTATATATATATATATATATATATATATATATATATATATATATCTTTACTATTTTTAAGTTTGGTAAAATTTGACTTGTGAAGTCGATTTGCTACTAAAAATAATTGCCGGTCAAACTGTTATTTTTCCCTGAAAGTTTATTAAATCTCTTTCCACATAGGTGAAAGTCTCAGTTTGAGAACAGTTTGAAAAATAGCAACAGCTTGAAACACTTATAAATAGCTAAATAGTGCTTTCATTTAAATAGAAGTGCTTTTTAAAAAAAGCGATAAAAATGACCTATGTAGTACCTGATTCTCAGTGAGGACAATGAGGAATGAAAACCAAATACCTGTGAGCGCAGGTTTCAGTCATGAATTGGTTTGTTTCCAGCGAGTATTTGAAATATCGCACAGGGGAGAGAGACTAGACACCAAGTGTTCATAATGAGGCCAAAATGAGAGGTTGTGAGCAAAATGTACAAAGCACATTAAATACTGTATTATTACTTCTGTCTTTTCTCTTTCTCTAGAACACAGAAGAATGAAAAGAGTTTTAAAAGTTATTAGACACAAGGCTTAAATGAAAACGGAGCGTGGATTTCCAACTAACAAGCTCTCAAGAATTCTCTAGCACTATGTAAAATAGGCAAAGAAAAGCTAAAAGCAAACTCAGATCTCCTCTGCCGCCCGCGCCCAGCCAGCCCCCCGGCACCCTGTGTGTTGTCTGTCTCCTGAGGAAGAGCAACCGAGGCCCAGACTAGAAACTGAAGAGGTGTCTGACCCCCAGCCTTCCTCCTCACTCTGTCAGTCAGCAAGCCCCGCCCATCTTACCCCTGAACGTCTCTGCAGTGTCCCCCCTTCTTCCTAAACACACGCTGCTTCTTCCTCAGTTCAGCACTTCAGCTCTTCTGATTAACTAACTTGTCTGGTCTTCCTCCTTCTCATCTTAGCTCCTCCAGTTTAGTCACATTAAAACCGCCAAAGCTTTTCAAAATCGGATCGTGTTGCTCCCCGTGGCAATGGATTCTTATTGACTAGAGTAAAAACATACATATTTAAAAAAAAAAAAAAAGACCCTTTAACCTATCATTTAAGCTCCTTTAAGATCTGGTCCTAACCTAGCTGGGCAGTCACATTTTCATCACTCCTCTCTATGTTCCATACGCTATACTTTAGTCACACCTGTTTTCTCTGAACCTGCTACATTCTCCCAAACACCCTTCACCTCCTCTTTGCATACCTAACACCCAGACCAGCCAGGCCAAAGGAATCATTCAGACACTTTATCACATCACATCACTATGTTCTATTTCCTTCACAACATGTATCTTCAATGGGTATTTTCTTGCTTGCTTGTTATTATCCCCTCCTACCGTAATCTACCTCCCATAAGCACAGGGATCCTATCTTGCTCAGTCATGCAATCCTGGAATCTACAAAACTACCTGGACAACTTAAAGTGCTTCATATTTTGCATTGAACAAGTAACTAAATGAATTTCCTTTCACACTAATTACCTTTACTTCTTATTGGATAACTAACATTCATCTTTTAATTCTCACTGAAATAGACTATAGAAGGCTATGATAGAGATTACCGGTTCACCGATATGCAAGTCCTCTTCTTCCTGGCCACAGAGTTGGACTACATTTCCCAGCTTCCCTTGCAGTTAGATCTGGTCATGTGACTATATTCTGGACAATGTAACAGATGAACACAAGTGATGCTGAAGCGATGCTTCCAGCCCAGTTCTAACCCATGTAAACTTCCCATACCAATCATTGCTCCTATTCTTCATTCAGGAGATGAATGACAAGGAATCTGGGGATCTACACAAGAGGGAAGTCACAAGATGGAAGAAGTCTGTGCCCCTGAAGAAATGTTTAGAACAGAACCTCAGTTCTTTACCCAGCACCCACACTGAACTGTGATTTGACTGATAAACTTTTATTTCATTGTCATTGGGATTTGGGGAGTAACTGTAACAGCAATTACCCTATCCTGATTAGTACAAATCATTTAGTGAGAGCATGTGACCCCTCACCCCACTCTCAACTGAGTTTCTTGAGGGCAAGGGTCATGGCTGACTCAATTTTTTATCCTCAGCTTCTAGTATAATTACAGAGACATATGATGGGATGAGAATGGATGAATAATTACAATGATATCCAATTTCTCTCTAAAATGAGAATTACTCACAAATGACACCAAAAGTTTCATCTTGTACCAGTTTTTCCTTAACCAAATTACAATGAAAGAAAATTTTCCTATCTGTGTAATGTAATGGAAAAAGGACAGCAAGTGAGACCAGACTGACCCACTCTCGAAGACCACTTCTGAATAACCTTGGGAAAATTATTTCACCTTTATGAGTTTCAATGTCTTCACCGTAGATGGAGATAGCCATTATTATAAGGATTAAGATAATGTACATACATAACAGTGCCTGGTAAATATGCTTGGCACAAATATGGTCTTGGTAAAGATTATTTTTATAATGAGAAGGGAAAAATTTATATTTCTTCATGGAAGTTGTGGGAAAAAGCAGAGCAGCCTTACTTGGTAGAATACTTGAGAAGGTCTACTGTATTGATAAAATTTCTTGCATAGGAGGAATGTACCATCCCTCTGAATTGTGGTCATGGTCTAATGCTTGTGCGGATTTAGGCAGCCAGTCCTTGGCAGAAGAAAGCTGGTGGTAGCTCAGAAGTAGTGCAGGCACCCCAGGGCTTTGCTCAGAGCTTGGGCCATTTGTAAGAAGCAGTGTCTGACCCAGACACTAAGAATATGATGGACAGAAAACCAGAGATTTGAGGACTGTAAGAACTGAGCAATAGCAACAGGAATTCCCCAGTCATTCTTCCAAATTCTGTAGTATTGCATTTATTATTTGTAAGTGGATGTTTTTCAGAAAACAAAATAACAGCAAAGTCAGCCATTGGTGGTAGGATTTCAAGCTAGAGTTTTCTCCAGAGAGATTGATTTGGAACACGCCTTTGAATCATTTCAAGCAAAGCAGGCAAATCCTCATGTATTTTTCCCCCAGGAAATCATCCCATTACTAAAGGGAGGATCAGATCATATAAACCAGCCAAAACTGACTTATTGAAGATGTTATCAAATCCTCTGTCTTTCCTCATAATGTTTTGAGAAGATAGAGACACATTATGCTACCAAGTCTTCAAAGGGAGCAGAAAAAATATATAATACATAATTTTAACCTGAGGTAGAAAATTTGATGTTGACATAAAATTGGTTTCAATATACTATTATACTATTAGAATCCATGTGCTTGCCCCTCAGGAAAAATATGAAGATTGGTTCCTATGCTGGAGTGTGAGCTTTTAATTTTAAGTCAGACCCAGAGAAGTCCTAGACCAAACTACAAAAGTAACAACAATACTACAAGCTCCATTACCGTCTGCCTATGGTGAATAATTTCTCAATTTAAAAAGCACTTTCACTGGCATTACTTAGTTTAATCTCCCAAAAGGAACACTTGTAGGCATCATGAGAATACCACAGAATGAATGCCAAGCCCATCAAAGAACTGAGATTGAGGAATCTACAGAAATAGCAGAAGGTAGTGAAAGAGAACAACCAATCCTGTGTGTTTTCTCTGTAGGCTGTACCATCACCATCAGAGAGCAGAGCACTGTGGTTGTGGAATCCAGAGTAAGGGGGGCTAAAAGAACTTCTAAGTCCCAGCCAATGCCTAGTCTTTTGTGGCTCAGAATAGAAATGAGAGGCCTTGAATTTAAGAAGACTCCACATGATTTGGCACTACCTCAAAAATCTTAGGTTTCAGGAAATTGAAGTATTGAGAAATACAACTCATGAAGTGTTAGCCTCATTTTACTGATAAGACAAGTGAAAATTAGAGATATGAATAACTCAATTAAAATTCAAAAAGAGAAAGTGATAAGGTAGGGATAAGAGACCCAGCAGGAGACCTGCACCACCTTGTTCTACACAGGAACCACCTTAATCTCGGGATGTGGGCACAGTTTAAGTGTGATAAGCCTGCATCTATCACAACACAAACCAATACATTTTGTCTAAAATTTATAACTCAGGAATTAGCAGTGTTATTATTTCATTTAGCAATGTGAAATTAATGACTACAGTAAATAATAAGATTAATTAGCAGAGTTAAAGTGATCCCTTCTAGACAGTAAGACTGAGTATGGGGAGCCACTTTTTTAAATAAAGAAACCATTGACAAAATGAAAAGACAACATACTGAATGGGAGAAAATATTTGCAAACAGTATGACAAATAAGGGATTAATATCTAACGTATGTAAACAGCTCAGACAATTCAAAATCAGAAAAACAAAAAACCCTATTAAAAAGTGGGCAGAATAATGGAATAGACATTTTTCTAAAGATGAAATGCAAATGGCCAACAGAAGAGATGCTAATCATCTGGGAAATGCAATTCAAAGCCACAATGAGCTATCATCTCACACATGTTAGAATGGCTATTGTCAAAAAGAACAAATAACAAATATTGGTGAGGCTGTGGAGAAAAGAGAACCCTCACACACTGTTAGTGGGAATGTAAATTGGTGCAGCCACTGTGGAAAATAGTATGGAGGTTTCTCAAGAAACCTAAAAATAGAACTATCATTTGACCCAGCTACTCCTGGTTCAACACCCCCCCAGAACAAATCCCAAAATACTAATTTGAAAAGATACGTGCACCCCAAAGCTCATAGCAGCATTATGTGCAATTGCCAAGGTATGGAAGCAACTTAAGTTTTTATCAATAGATGAATGGATAAAGAAGATGCAGCATATATATATATTACATATGTATATATATATACACAATGGAATATTACTCAGTGATAAAAAAAGAATGAAATAATTCTATTTGCAGCAATGTGGATAGACCCAGACATTATCAATATTAAGTGAAGTAAGTCAGACAAAGACAAATATATGATATCACTTATATGTGGAATCTAAAAAAAAATGATACAAATGAACTTATTTACAAACCAGAAATAGACTCAAAGACAAATTTATGGTTAACAAAAGGGGAAGAGGGGAGAGGGATAAATTAGGAGTTTGGAATTTACAGATACACACTACTATATATAAAATAGATAAACAACGAGGTCCTATTCTATAGCACAGGGAACTATATTCAATATCTTGTTATAACCTAGAATGGATAAGAATCTAAAAAATAATACATCACTTTGTTGTACATCTGAAATTAACACATTGTAAATCAACAATACTTCAATAAAAAGATGTTTTCATATATATATATATATATATATATATATATATATATATATATATATATATATATACACACACATACACAATGGACTCAATGATAAAAAACCAAAATTTTGCCATTTGAGGAATATGAATGGACTTGGAGGGCATTATGCTAAGTGAAATCAGACAGAGAAAGACAAATACTGTATGATATCACTTATACGTGAAACCTCAAAAATACAACAAACTAGTGAATATAACAAAAAAGAAGCAGACTCACAGATATAGAGAACACACTTAATGGTTACCAATGGGGAAGGGGGGGGTATATGGGTAGGGGAATAAGAAGTACAAACTATTAAGTGTAAAATAACTACAAGGATATATTGTACAACACAGGGAATATAGACAATATTTTATAATAACTATTAAAGAAGCATAACCTTTAAAAACTGCAAATCAATATATGGTATACCTTTAACTTATATAATATTGTACAGCAACTATACTTCAATAAAAAATAAAAATTAAATTAAATTAAATTAAAAGATCACAATTCACTAGAAAGAGCCCTAGACATGTGCCCTTCACTAGCTCCAAGATGACTTTACCAAAACTCCTAGTAAAAAAATCTGTACAACAGGTTGAATATTGTATTTATCTATATAATAGGTATAATGTTTTACCCTCCCTATTAAATAGGGTAGAGCTTTATTGAAAGAATTCATACATGGGACATAAGCAACTTTTGCTGGCATTATAAGGCACTTGAGATATAATCATAGTTCTTTAATTATGCTTACTATGATCATTGGAGCATGTGGTACAAAGTGGAAAATAGTTAATAGTTAAGATAAAGATGCACATCTGAGAGGGTGGTTCAAGATGGCATCATAGAAAGAGCCCGAACTTACCCTCTCCTGCAGACACAACAAACACACAGCTTCATATGGGTCAACTCCCTCTGGAAAGAACCTGGGAACCAAATGAGCACCTGCTTCACAACAAGGGATACAAAGGACCACACCTCGATGGGTAGCAGAGGCAGCGAAATGCTCTCACCCAAACTCCCACGCCAGCATTACAACACACAACAGGGAGGGATCTCACCAGACAGGCATTTCTCCCAGGGAAGCAAGGGGTCAGCACCCCACATCAGGCGCCCTAGCCCCTAGGATCTACAGAGAGATGAGCCCCTAAAATGCCTGGCTCAGACAATGAGGCTGACGTCCAAGGATCCCAAAGTGCTGTAGGAAATGAAGACTCCCCTCTTAAAGGGCTCGTGCGGGGTCTCACCCTCCTTGAGACCCAGTGAACTAACAGTAGCTTGAAATGTGCCCAGACTATGTGTGAAGGAGACTCACCTGCCAGTTAGAAAGCACTGGCTACCAGGTAGCAGATGGTGGAAATGCTCCCCAGAGATGGAGGGGCTGGCAGGCGCCAATGTTGAACTTTCAACCCAACCTGCTAGCACAGGTGGGTGAACTTGAACGTGGGGCACGTGATAGTGGCCCCCTCCGTCCACAGTGGTGAAGCCTGAGTGCTCTCGTGGTTGGAGCGCTCCCTCCCCACCCGGCTGGGGCTGGCAAATGCAAGTGGCCACGTACAGCATGGGGAATATTGTCAGTAATATGGTGATAACTTTGCAGGGTAACCGACGGCAGTTAGACTTATTGTGGTGACCGTTTCAAAATGTATATAAATATTAATGACTATGATGTACACCTGAAACTAATATGATATAAATGACACTTCAGTTAAAAAAAATCCACATCTATAGTAAAAGCCAGAATTAAATGGTGTCTTGGCCATTGACTCTAAAAAGATGATGAATGTAGAGTGATGAATAATAGATTGTTGTGTCTCAGCTACCCATGGCATTTGTGTCCTACAGCTCGTCTTACTGCCCTGAAGAGAAAGAGATACACACACTTCACTGAATCTTACCATAAGGACGTGTGATAAAGACTATGCCCCAAGCGTACCGGCTGAGGTAGAGAAAATCACATCAGTGTATAACGCTCTTGGAGTCACATTCCAAGGTGAAAATACCGGTGGTGCGACCCTGCACAGAGGGCTTGGGTGGGAAAAGGGCATCAATTCCTGGCAGAGTCTCTGTGGCCTTAGAGAGAAATAGCTTGACCTTAAGTGACATGCAGTTTTCTACTCACTTCAGTTAAAAACGACACCTTGTACGTTTACAAGTAAAAGACTTCATCATACCTAAGGTCCTGAGGGAAGCCACGGAATTACTAAACCCTGTTTTTCAGAGTAACTGCTAAAAGCAACTTTTTTCTTTTTCGGATAGGAACCTGACATTTTAAAGTTTCCAATATTGTCTTTGCCATAAACTGATATCCCGTAGGTGCTAAGTCAGAATATATGCATTCTGAACAAATGCACTCAGTGAATGGCCAGTTCCCTGTTTTTCTCTCCATTTCTGCTGCTGATTTGCACAATTCCAGACCATCTTCACCTGACTTGGCAGTCATCCATCTTAAATAAGGATCTGACCCAGTCTCTCCACTGCTCTGATTCTTTACATGGAGTCCTGGGGCTCACAGAGGGAACTACACATTCTTAGCAAGTTATACAAGATCTATCATGACCTGGCACTTTTCCCACTGTCCAGAGTGACATTTTGTACCACCTTTAATGTGCTAGGCACTGCGCTAAGCCCTTTCTGTGAATTGTCTCTTTAAAACGCAGCACAATTTCCTGTGAGTACTATTATTATCCACATTTTATAGGTGAGAAACTGAGGTTCGAAGAGGGTAGTTGTATCCAAGTTACACTGGTAATAAGAGGTGAAGCGAGGAGTTCAAGATCAGTATCTCTTTCTCTGGAGAAACTCCTGTTTCACTTACTACGGTTTTGTAATTCCAGTCTGTAGTATTATTTTCTCTCCATTTGGAGTGTCCTCATTTGTACTGGGAGCACAAGTGCACTGTCTTCTAAATAGAGCTTTAGTAGCTGAGTATTTTTACTCCACAGCAAAGAAACTAAGTCATTTCCATTTTGGTGAATAATTTTTATAAAGAGAGAAAACAGAATATTTGAAATAGGAATATGAGACAAAATTATGACAGGGTAGGAATAGGATTAAAATGAATCCTTAAGAAAGATAAAGACAGCAGTGGAAAATCTCTCAACAACAATCTTGAATTCTCTAGGCTGGAGGGAACTGGGGTGGGAGAGAGAGGCAGAGAGAGAGAGAAAGAGAGCAAGTGAGATAATGAGATATTCTAAATTATTTTCAGCAAGTTCCAAGAATTACAGGATGGTAAATAAATATCAATTATTCACTTATTTTATTACTCAAAGACTTTAAATTTTGCTTATGATAGTCTTTATTTGGTAGGCTATTATTAATCATTTATTTTAACATAGAAAAAATACGCATAAGGACATTTATATATGCACATATCACAGCGGTCTCCCTCCATTCTAGTTTTTCCCCACCTTGGAGGTTTTAAGAAATGTAACTATTAAGTTTTGCTGGAGGTGGGGTCTGCTTTATTTGTTGCTTCCTAAAGTCAATTTTCTTTTTTTTTAATGACACTGGCTTTGTTTATGCTGCTACCTCCCCTTGGGCATAGATTTCTTTTTGTTCCTCTCTTCTCTAACTCCTACTTGTCCTTGGAGGTTAACTTAGGTAATGATCTTACCTTCTCTCCCATGCCCCCACACATTCTGCAACCGGATTTCCTCCTCTGAGCTTCTATGGCAATTTGTACGTGCATCTGTGATGGCATTTCCACGCTGGACAGAAGTATCTGTTTTCCAGTGGAGGAAACATGCCTCTTTTTTTTTTTTAAGTGATAGTGTGACATCAGAATTAAGAATGTTGTCTCAGGAATCAGTCCAGTTAGGTTTAAACCCTGGCTCTATCTTTTACAATCAGAGAAAACTTGTGGAAATTACTCCACTTTCCTGTGCCTGTGTCCTTACCGATAAGCGGTAATAATCAAAGTAACTACTTCATAGATCAGTTATGCTAATTCATGGGAAGTGATTAGAAAGAGGACTGGCACATAAAAGATTGTCAGTGCTAACTGAGCTGACCAGCTCGACTGCCTAGGACAGGAGACCTTGATGAGCCAGCATGACTTCATTCCTTTAGATCTTATTTTCTCCACTGATTGAAAAATAAGGAAAATATTGAAGGTTCACGATTTCTAAAAGAGTAGAAAATACTTGTATTTGGGGAATAAATGAACTGCCCAGTATTTTATCTGGACCTCTCTCACAGCACTTACCACTTTTCACCTTGTGATATAGTTCGCTGGTGTTCCTGTTTTATATCCTCCTTCAGCTTTTGATCTATTAACTTCTCATAGAAATTTTAAGATTAAGAGAGGTATTCAGTTCAGGTCGCTTGACCGTATTTGTAGATGGCTGATGGTCATCGTTATGAATGAGGAACAGAATTCTGGAAAAAAGTTGGACCCATATCTTCATTTGTATCTTACCTTTATGAGTGCCTGACATGTTTTCTGATGCATAGTAGAAACTCAAGTATTTGTTAAATGAACATATATACATAAGTCTTCAAGGAATGAAAAGAACCAGTAAGTCAGATACTACACAGCATTAACTTGAATTGTTCTTCAAATTGGGTCCTGTGACCGTGAATCACTGTTAATATCCTCAGAAGTAAGTTATATCTATAGTTATATATATAATTATAAAATAAAACTTCATAAATTTCTATTACAGTTCCAGACCCTATAAAAATCAAAATATATTCCCACCCTCTAAAATCTTAATTTAACAGAACAGTTAAGCACTCAGCGAGTATTTATAGGCTTCATCGCCTTATGGTAGGGGTTTGGTGGTAAATACTCAGGATTTGACATTTGCTCTCAAGGAACTTACAAGTGTTTGATGCCATCCTTCTCCTTTAAGCACATTTTAAATATATTTTTATGAGCCATCAAAAAAGCCTCTTTCTAATAGCAAATGAAATATTCTGCTTGTCTGTATACAATATATTTTGTGCAACATATCCCACAGAGAAGAGCTAACATATTTTTTCGCAGTTCACTAAATATCAGAAACTTAATATTTAATCAGATATTTGAAAAGAAATGTACTGATGTGCTTGGGCATACAATTAAAAGAATTTAAGCCACTAAAACTGTTAATTAGATCTAATGTTTTCTTACTCCATTTAGCAAACCAGAGAACTCATTGCTTGAAATAAAAGTTTATTCTCCTTTTAATAAAAATTGCCATTAATTTTATGTAAATTAGCTTTTAAACCTGTGAAGCTCCTAAAGACCACCTGGACTGAGAGAGAAGAACTCTGTTAAGTCCCTATTTCTAAGCTCTCTCTTGCGCACGCTCTCTCTCTATCTCTCTCTGGACTGTGCTTCCTTTTATTTTAGAGCCTTGCTTTCTTCACTTGCTCTGCTACAGATGGTTTTGAAAAATGAAGTTTCAAAGTGGCAACAGACTTTAGTCTCCACAATGCCTTTGCAAATGCTATTCTATTTGCTTGCAAACCATCTCCACCTCCCACTATACCCTGATTGGCTGCCTGGAAAATTCTACTCCCTTCTAAGACACAGTTCTAAAGGGCCATTTTGGAGAATGTCTCTGGCATCTCCACTCCAAGATCAAGTTAGCTTCTCTACATCATTCAATATCATGATGACATTTCAAATATTGAATCAAGCTTTCATGCATTATCTAATTTTATCTGCACAGTAGTCCTGTGAAATATGCACTATTACAATCACAGGTTTATGGCTAAATGAATGGTGGCAAAGAAAGGTTAGTTCACTTGCTTAAATTTACTATGTAGAGGAGCTGAGATTCAAATCTAGGACTTCATGACTCCAAACCCTGCGTCCATAGCCACCAACCTATATAAACTATTATTAAAGCAAACTAACTCAGTGGTTTATAATTTTCATTCCATGTTCATTCTGCAGGCAGGTACCTAAGTCTTTGAGAAAATAGACCTATCAGTATATTCCTAGAGCCTAGAGGTCCAATAAGTCTTTATTGGATGGATTGATGAATTGGTGGGTGGAGAGAGATGAATGAAAGGGAGAGTAGGCAGATTTGAGGATAGACAAATGACTGAATGAATGACTAAAATGAAAAGATAGATGTCTGCACTGGCTTTTGGTCTGACACTGAGATGAGATTTAATTCTTGGGTCTGCTTTCCCATGCCCCAGCTTATTTGACCTACACATCCATTCATGGATGCTAACATATCCTGACTGTTTTTTACCTACTGTAGTTTTTCACCTACTGTTGTTAATACATACTAATTTTCATTTCTGGGAGTGCTTATAGGAAATATTGCTGATATTTGAGCAGTGTTTTAATTTCTTATGCATTCTGCTAGATAATACATGCAATATTTTGTGATATAATATTTTGTAAAACAAAAAGTTCCTATTGAGTGTGTGACCAATAAATGCTTGTTATATGTATAAATGAATCAATCAAAAATGAATGCATGAAGGAATCAATCCCCTAATCAATGCTTGAGTATTAAAACTGGATTAAGTTACTAGCTCATGTTTATTTCATGCAGTGGCTAAGACATCTAACATTTGCTATCCAATTATGACTCTGTGACAGGCACTGTGGTAGACTCTTGTGCACACTGAATCATATAATCTTCAGAAGAGCTGTGCAAGATATGTTTTCATAACCATCTCAGACATCCGTAAACAAAGGCTCAGAGGGGTTAAGTGTGATGAGTTAAGAAGCCAAGCACCTGTGAAGTCGCAAAGCTGGGAGAGAAACCATGTCATTCTGACTCTTCATTCCCTGCTGTTCTCTTTGTATGTAGATTGAAGAATGTCTCTGAAAGTTATGTAAATTTGGTTTGCAATATTTAAAGTGATAATGCCCATTTTTCTAATGACAGTGAGGTTTACTGGTCAGATATATGACTGTAATTACTAACCTCATCCTGAAAAAGACAATTAAAACGATGAAAAAAGCTGAATACTCAGTTACATATAACATGCTTCATCAAATTGGCCTCAGTTGCCTTCTCAGGAGCTGTGGTAAAATAGAGCCAAGTGCTTCCCCTAAATAACTCAGTGCAATCTATCATCTGTTCCTTGCCTCCCACCACCTTCTCCAGACGTAGAAAGATAATCATGTATTTAAGTCGGGCCTTTTATAGCTCACCATATTTTTCAAAAGGTGATTCATTTTGGAGAAGCTTTCTTGTGATTACTGACTTGGCATATTCTCCAAAATAAAGCTGCACCTGGAATGTGTACATTTCCCCAGGACAACTCTATACACCTGTTTTATCCCAATCTGAGAACTCACTGATTTTTTTTTTTTTCTCTTTTAGGAGCTAATTTTTCCAAGCTTTACTGAGGTACAATTGACCAATAAAAAGTGTGGGTATTTCAGTTGTACAACATGAAGTTTTGCTATATGTGTACATTGTGACATGATTACCACAATTAAATGAATTAATATGTCCATCACTTCACATAGTTGCCATTTTGGGGTATTAATGTGGTGAGAATGTTTCAGATCTTCCCTTTTAGCAAATGTCAAATATACAGAATTATTAACTACAGTCTCCATGCTGTAAACTAGATCTCCAGAACTTTTTCATCCTAAAAAACTGAAAGTTTGTACCCTTTGACCAACATCTCCCCATTTCTCCCAACCCCTGGGCTCTGGCAATCACCCTCCTATTATCTGTTTTTATGAATTCAACTTTTATACTCCACATGTGAGATTATACAGTATGTGTCTTTCTATGTTGGGCTTATTTCACTTCGCATAATGTTCTTCAGTTTCATCCATGTTGGCAAGAATGGCAGGATTTCCTTCTTTTTTAGGGCTCAACAATATTCCATTGAATATGTATTTATGATGTATATATGTATACACACACCACATTTTCTTTATCCACTCATCCATCAACAGACACATAGGTTGTTTTCACATCGTGGCTAATGTGAAAAATGCTGCAATGAACATGGAGATGCAGACATCTCTTTGAGACACTGATTCTATTTCTTTTGGATACATACCCAGAAGTGGGGTTATTGGATCATATGGTAGTTCTATTTTTAATTTTTTGAGACACTCTATTCTATAATGGCTGTACCAATCTACGTTCCCGCCAAGAATGTATAAGGTTTCCCCTTTCTCTGCATCCTCACCAACATTTGTTATCCTTTGTCTTTTTGATAATAGCCATTCTAATAGATGTAAGGTGCTATCTCACTGTAGTTTCAATTTATATTTCTCTGATGATTAGCAATGTTGAGCACCTTTTGTGTAACTGTTGGTCATGTACTTATTGGCCATCTTCTCTGGAAAATGTCTATTCAAGTCCTTTGCCTATTTCTTAATTGGGTTATTTGGCTTGTTTTTGCTATTGAGTTACTTGAGTTTTTTATATATTTTGTTTATTAACTCCTTAATAGATGTATAGTTTACAAATATTTTTTCTGCCATTTCATAGGTTGTCTCTTCAATCTGTTGATTGTTTCCTTGGCTATGAGAACTCATTGGTTTTAGAATCATGCTAAACTCAAAGGGTTAGGAAATTTGAGAAAAAAAAGAAAAAAGAAAACTTAATGGATTCTGCCTTAAAGGCAATCATTTAGATCTTTAAAAAAATGTAATAGTTTTAAATTATTTATTTTCTTAGGAAAAGCTACTTATTCACTACTCATACAAAAAGCTTTTAGATTATTTATAACACTAGACTATATATGAAATAAAATGGTTGCAATGAAGTAATTTTAAAGGTGAGAAATCAGAAATCATTACAAGAAAGAAAATACATGGACTAAGTGTTTATGATCAGTTAATTACTGTAGTTGAACATGGACATTAGGATAAACTTTCTGGCAGCTAAGTTAAGGAAGGAACACAGTGATTCATAGCCTTCAGTGGTATGAGGAAATAAGGTGATTATCAAAGGAAGCAGTTTCTTTCTGGGCGTCGCACTAGGAGGACTTCACCTTGAGCAGAGCCAAACATGAAATGGGGGAGCACGGACTCTGGATCACACAGCTGTGAAGGGGACCGTCTGTATGCATAAATCTGGATCGGTTATATAACCCTTCTAAGACTTACCTCAGGAAAAATAATTTATGTTTAACATTTAATTAATTCAAAATTATATATATATATATATATATATATATAATGTATATATATATATATAATGCATTTGAAAGGAAAAAGAAAATGACAAGTTAAATCTATGTATACCCACATTTAGGAACAAACTGTGACCAATACATTTGGATAGCCCTCCCAGGACCCAGTCCCCTCTCTCTACCCATTCTCAGAAATAATCAAGTTCACAAATTTTTAAAGTAGCCAACCCCTTAGGGCACTTTGAAGTCTTCCCTTTATGTCTGTGTGGCTCTAAACAAGATATTGTTTAATTGTTCGTGTTTTTGAAATTCATAGACATGTGCTTTTTTCTGCAAAAATTGCTTTTTTTTCCACTCAACTTTATGTTTGAGAGTCATCCCTCTGGATCCATTTAGCTGTAGTTCGGTGATTTTCATTACTGTGTAGTGTTCTGTTATGTAACTATCATCAGATAATTTGCTTTACCATCTTACTGTACCAACCATTTGGTTATTTGCTTCCCAGTTTTCTTTTGTTTTGCTATTACCAACAATGCTTCTGTGAGCATTCTAAGCTGTTTCCTGAACGTATGAGAGTGTCTCTAGGGTGGATGCTTAGGAGGACTAGTGCTGTGTCAAAAGTACGGAGAGCCTACCCCTCCCAGTCTGGCCTCTTGGACAGCAGGTGCTCACATTTGATTCATCACAATCCTTGATTAATGAAACATTCATAAAAAATCTCACGCAAGATTCATGTTTTTTTACTTTTATAGCTAATGCCAAATTGTCTTCTAGAGTGATTACATTTTTATCAGCAGAACCTGTTGCTTCAGGTTCCAGCCAATAGTTGGGTATATTAATGTATTCCAAACCTAGCTGATGAGGTATCATGTTACCTCATTGTCACGGTAATTCAAATTCATCTTATTTCCAGTGAAGCTGAACATATTTGTATATGTTTATTGCCTAGTCAGCTTTCTTAGCTTCATCTTTAAAGCTCAGTGAAATATTTCATATGTACTTGCTAAAATGATGAAAAGAGATATACATCAATGTATCCAGCAAAGGTGCTGGGACAGAGCTAGTATTTAATACATATCAATAACCACTCTCAGCCCTCAACCTTTGCACATTTAAGAACTACTCGATAAAATGAAGAACATTTTCCTCTAAGGTATTGAAAACATATCAAAATATTGCTCATATTGTTCAAATAAATGCTTCTTTAGCACATGTGTCCATATACTCACACACTTGCTTAGTTACCTAATTCACTGAGGGCATTCCTGTAAGAAGCTGAACTTAGACTGTCTTATTATATTAATATTTTGCATTTAAATTTAACAAAGCAAAAGAGTTTAATATTAAATAAATACAAACTTGGCTAATAAGAAAGTTATTCCAAAAAGAAAGAAGTGTGTGAGAAATTGAGGCAGTTTTGTTCGTTTGTCTGTTTGATTTTTTAACCACCTTCATTGGGGCAGGCTTTGAGCCCAAATCACAATGGGGATGTTCTATCACACAGTATGTGTGATAGAAGTCCAATTTTATGTAAATTTCATAAGTTACAAATATTTATTTGGTAGTAAACTCATATTTCAGTTAAAAAAATAGCAACATTATACAACTTTCTCTATTCTGTGGGCATAAAACTTCTTTTTATAATGGTTCATACACACAAAATAAGTTTCCAGAAAATCAGCAGGGACTCTTATCAGCTCCTAAAATTTTGGAGGGATTCCAAATGCAACTTAGCCATTTTTAGAGATAATGAAACTAAATTTAAACAGTAGAGATGATAACACCTTCTTTGAGAATTATTTTGAAGATTAGCAAGTCTGTGCATAAATTGGGCAAAGGACAGTAGACACTCTACAAAAATCAGTAAGAATTTAACAAACAACATTTTAAAATTCAACCACTATTTATGGAGGACTTGTTATGTGCTGAGTGGACACTGTGGTAGGCATTGGGATATATGCATTATAAGAGACAAAATAATAGAAAAAAAACCAAACTAAAACAGAATTTATCTGTATTACTGATGTGTGTACTATATATATATAGTTACCTAATTCACTGAGGCTTTCTCTGAAATTATCAGGTATGCTGACTTGAATATTGGCATAATGTTCTAGTTATCACAAAATACATGTTAATAGGACAGAACTTTAATTTTACTGACTGTATATTTGGGCTAATAAATCTTTGTTGTGGGGGCTGTCTGTGCATTGTAGCATGTTTGGTGGCATCCCTGGCTTCTGTTCCCTACATGCCAAAGGCACTACACCTCCCCCGCCATTTGGGACAATCAAAAACATGTCACCGTACATTGCCAAACTTCCCTGAGGGGCAAAATTACCCCCTGTTGAGAATCACTAGGTTAGAAGAAATAATAGAGCTAAAAGAACAGTAGACTGGAAGAAAACAGACCCAGGATTGAAACCTGGCTTTGTCCACCATTTCTGCATTTATTTAACCAGGGGCAAATTTTAGAGAATAAAGTATGTAATAGTAGGGCCATTCAAATGCAATTTCTCAGAAATGTTAGATGCTTCACTGTGTTTCTAAAGCAAGACCTGAGCTTTGAAACACCAGAGTAAAAGTAAGTTAGATTAAGTGAGAATCTCAGTTCTCAGCATTAACAGCTATATAGCTCACATTTGAATAACATAAATACCAGACATCTTATACTGTTGGGCAAGCTCACTAATTCTCTGTTCTTTTCTAAACCTCAGTTTTCTCATTTGTAAAAAGGAGGGGTGATTCTTCACTTTCTCAAGTTTGAGTTAAATATCTGGTTAAGGATTTCCACTAGCCCATATATCTACTTCTTTGTCATCCTTTAACACACAGTATTACAGCACAATGTTTGTTTGCATTTCCCTCTAACGTGTAAACACAGACAATGTCTTACTAATCTTTGTATCACAAGGTCCTAACCCAGTATGTGACATATAATAACAAGTGATAAACATTTGTCAAGTGAATGACTTATTTGATGAATCTATGTTTCAAATTTGTGGGTTCATTTTCCTTCTTTCCTTCGTTCTTCTTTCCTCCCTTCCCTTACATCCCTTTCCTTTCTTTTTCTCTCCTATTTTTCTTTTTAAGTTCTACAACCAATATAACCAGAAGGCACAAGGATAGATAGGTTATGTACACAGCTACAGTTTCTTATCATTTTACGGGCTTTCATACTAAATAAAATCCTTCCTTTAGGTGCTCACAAATGAATGAAATTCATAGAACAGAAACATTTATCTGAATACTAGGGAGTTAATTTTAAATGAAAACATCTGTATAAAAATGCAAGGGATATATGTGGCTTATATATTTTAATCAAGTGCAAGTGACTGATACAAATTTTTTTTTCAATGACCAGTTTGGCCCAGGAAACCATGGAATCTCCCTCTTACCTCTCACTGAGAACAAAATACCCCCTTCAGAACATTCTTGACCAGTGGCCATTTAATTTGGTATTAACCATCCTTATGTCACATTGAAGAAAAGTCAGGTTCATGAGTGGAGCAGCAGGGGTATCCCAAGACCAAATCTGGCCTCCCCACTGTTGTCTCAGCTTGTCATAATATAAAAATTCAGAAGGGTCAAGGTTTCTAAATGAGATGAGCACAACAGAGACACAGGGGATCGGGGGGAAAGCTTGGAACGGAGAATCAGATGAACTTGTTGGAAAACCAGCACTGCTACTTACTAGCTATGAGGTTCTGAACAGGTCGTGAAACTCCCTGAATCTCACTTTCCTCATCACTTTTCCGCGATCTTATGTATATTGTTTATGTGGGGCAAAGCTAATGTAAGTAAAAATTCGAAGTGACTGTAAAATTGGGAGAAGAAACTTCATCACAGAAAACAAATGAATCAAGCAAGAGTAAACACGGGAAAGTATTCTGACTTGAGGTGGTTTATTTGATCTATTGGCTTGATTTGTTTTGAGAAATATTTCTTCAGGAGAGAAAGAACACCTGCAGAACTGACTTAATTCCTACACTTCTATTTATGAGAGAGAAGGGGACGAGAGAGGAGACAAGAGTCCCAGACTGATATCAAGTCTCATGGTTTAGCAAACAGGCTAGGGAAGGATGAGCTTCTCTTGGCAGGAAAAAAAATAAGGTTTACTAAAAATAATTTTACCTATCTTTAGATAATTACAACACTGGCTGATTAGAAGCATTAAGAAGTACTTACAGCCATACACAAACCTACAAGGCATGATTCATCTCTAAGTCAATCCGTCTTTCTCCTAGTATGCCTGGGTAATTACAACCCTTCCTATTGTAGTAAAACCACTGAGAAGTGAAGGCAGGTAGAGGCATGGAAAAGTAATTCTACTGTTTTATTTTAGAAAGTAGAATATTTGTGGAAGAGGGTGACTGTCTTTCAAATCCCCAAAGCATAGTGAACAGGTTGGTGGTTTTCAGTTACAAAATCAAATAAATGAATCATTTAAGAGATAATGTGCTCTATGGAAATAGGGATTTCTAGTCTTAGCTCTACTATTAAACAAGCAAATGACTCAAGAAAACATTTAACACTTTGTAATGGGTTTAATAGTGTTCCCCAAACTTCATGTATACACAGAACCTCAGGATGTGATCTTATTTGGAAATAAGGTCTGATATGATTAGTTAAGGATCTTGAGATGAAGTCATCCTAGATTCACTGAGGGTGGACCATACAGTCAATGAGTCTAAATTCTTCCTTAAAAAGTGTGCTTCAGTTTCCTCATCTGTCAAATTGGATTGGACAGAGTCAGAATTTTGCCTCCAGCTCCAGGGTTCTGAGAATCTAGGAATATTAAAACCCTTGAAAGTCATTGTACTTTGCCTCTGACACCTGGATAACTAAGATCTGTTCTATTGATCAACAATAATCATCAAATAAATCAGTGATACTGAAAAGCCTATGCAGTTAAGTGGTGGCTTAATCAAATTTAAAATGCATTGCTGTGGAGTTCTGTACCAAAAATATTTGTTTAAGAAAACCAAGATCTGCATTCTCTCCCTACACTTCAGTTTGTGTCTTAGTGAAAGATTATCGCGCCAATGGATCGTCCAACTAAGAAGCAGGCTTGCTTTCTGTATATGGATGTATATCAGGCTTCAATCACATTCTGACGGGATAGCGTAAAAGTGGTGACTGTATGATCAATAACTGAAAGGTTTCAAAGACCATTAAGGTAACTGAAGTGAAATCACCACTCCCCAACTCCCAACATACACATATTACGCCAGAGAAACGTCTTTAATTGGTCATTTTGGACTGTCTTCATCAAGTTCAAATTTTGTCCCTACAAAGCTTGTAGTGCAGGAAAGTCTTCAGAACTGAAAAACCTGAGTCTGACCCATGTTCTACCATTTCTTAGTAGGCTTCCTTGGAGAAAATTTTAATGTCTCTGAACATCAGTTTCTCAGCTACAAAATGGGAATAATATATACCACACTGAACAGTGACTATGAAGATTTATAAAATTAAATATCTCATCCATCTATTATAGTAATATTAACACATTTAAGCGTTTAATAAATGGCATCTTTTTAATTAGCCTTATCAATTAGGTTTAATGGAAAATCTAATGGAATTCTTTTTAAATCCCTGGATCTTGGGTAATTCTTAATAAAATATATTAAAGGAAATGTTTTATGGTCCCGAGTATACTCTTAGACCACTGAAATGATTCAATTTATGCTAGATTCTATGGAGACGTCTACAAAATTACTTATAATTCATTTTTACACAGTAGCATATCAAGGGTCATGTTGGGTATTTTTCTGGTAACTTGGAGCCATAAAATATATCAGACCTACTAATAATGTAACTGATTACAACTAATAGCACATTTTCATTTGAAAAGGGCTGACCTTCCATGATTTAGAAGAAGTCATGAAAACTGCACATCAGCAGTCAGCTACATGGCAATGAGGACTGTTTTGAATGGCATCTTAAAGCATAGTGCAGAGGACTGGTCTGTGGCAGAACTGGCCTCCCATTCTAACTCTGCCACAACTTACTGGAAGAGTAAATTATCCTCTTTGGTAATGTAAGGGTAGCAAAGATCACTTCATACAATTAACACAGTCATCAAGTGAGATAATACACGTGGCAACACCAAGTTAAATTCCTTAGACACAGGAAGTAACTGAGTGACCATTGTTTTAAATAGTACACACAGACATGCCACTTGCAATCTTTTTGTGGACGTAGACTTGAATATTCAAACAGATATATAAAGGAAGCAATAAATTTGGATACCACTTTGTTGACCTATTTACAGTCCAAATGCCTAGCACAATTGCTTCTTCTTAGCTTCACATTTTCTTGTATAAACCTGGACAGTTTGTTCTAATGTTATGTTCTTTACAAAGTAGAGTATTCAGTTGATGGTAAACACTTAACCAATGGAGCACATCTTATGCTATTTCTAGGTCTAAAAATATCTTATGACTCCTCATATCAACCAGTCAAACAGAGTGCACAATCTATGGTGACATATGTTAAGTTATTATCTATATCCTGAGGTTCAGAGCCTTCTTTTTCCCCTTGACAGAGCAGCACTTTATTTTTACTACCTATCTGCTGTTTATCTGGGTTTAGTAAATTCTGCACAAAACCAAATGCCATGCATCTAATATACAGCAAGAATGTCTCTTAGTATTAAACACATACACACACATATACACATCTTAACATGACCTTCAAAAATAGACATATTAGTATCACGTATCAGGGAAAAGCCTATAGAACTTCATATGGCTTACGTGTAATGGATAGGGTTATAATAAAATATATGTGGCTTTTTTATTATTCATACATTATAAAGAAACAGCATTATTGTGGCTGCCCAAGGATTTTGCCTTAGTCTCATTCAGCCTTGTCCTTAAAAATCAGGAGGCCACAGATAAAATGTAATCTCTTCAGTCACAGGAGTCTGAATTCTAGACCCTGAGTATTTACTTGTTAATTCACTACAGGTGCAGTGTGACAATGGCAGCTACTCTCTCTATCTTGTTATTGCTTCTATGGCTCCAAGTATCAGTCAGAGAAACCTCTCTCATCTCTGCATTTATTGCCCCAAATCTCCATGTACTAGAAAGAGATAAAAGATTAATGAAAACAATGTCCTCGGAAGATTATTTCCTTAAAAACAAAAATACATAATGTTCAGATACAAATTTAAAATATTATTTTAAAAATTGTAGGATTTGGCTTTTGGCACCCAGTGGGTGTAGTTCTTGCCTCTGTCTAGGTGGGAAAAGTTGGACAAATTCTATGAACACTGAGCTCAGATCCTTATTCTGGAAAATGGTTGTAACAGTATTTTAAGGGTAGACTATCATGACAGTGACATCAGATAAGGGAACTGTAAAGCTCCCAGTGCAAAGCCTTTTCCTCTTTCCCTTGAGCTTTTCTGGAACAATCCTAAACTTAACTGTGGCAGTTACTAGCAGAGTGGGAGGAGTGTTGGGCCTGGGACAGGAAGATGTAGAGAAATTTTTGTTTTCTTTATCATTTAATGTTCTCAGACATGAACAAGTCACTTAATCTCTCTGAACTGTAGTTTACTCATTATAAGAATGAAGAAGACAATATCTGGTATAACCATCTCAGGGGCTTATTGAAGCCGAATTGGAAACTATCTATCAAAGTGCCTTGTTAACTATGGAAAAGACATTTAAAGGAAATAGCATGGGCGGTTTACTTGGAGGGATTTACAGGCTGTTTTGTTAAACGAAATAAAGCAATTGTTGGGAAGTATGTAAAAGATAATCACAGTGTAAGCAAATAATGACAAAAATATGTATGTTTAGATATATCTTGTTTGTGTGTGTGTGTGTGAGAGAGAGAGAGATGGAGCTGGGGAAGAGAGGGAGAGAGATTGTGTGATTATATCAGCATGGACAGAGACAATCACATGGCTTACATGAGCCTCCTACTGTTGGGGTGGTGGTGAAGGGAGAAGAAAGGTTGGCAATGGATCAGCAAACAAACCAAAAAACTAACAAAAATATTTTAAGACAGTAAACGAAAAAATTAAAGATGTTTATGTCCAAGCTTAATATATGTGTGTGATATAGTATATGTAAATTTCCAGTGTATAAACGTGTGTGCATGCTGTAGACATACAGTGAACTACATAAGGATGATCACCAAAGCATTAATGGTAAACATCTCAGGGCAAAGCATTGTGAAGAAAGATGTTTCCACTTTACTCCTAAACATGGTCTGTATTGTCTTATTTTTGCTCAATGTGCATATATTACTTATAAAATCTAAAATACATATTTTTATTATAATAAACAAAACAAAATCACTAACTAATTCCAAAAGAATATTATTCACCATATCAGGCATTTTGACCTATGTGTAGCCATTTCCTGTCCTTTTCCCATTGCAGACATTACTGATTGATCTTGGCATCCTTTTCAACAAGGCTAGACACAGCCTCATAATTCTACACAGTGCAACAAAAACCATTTCTAAATGATAAGAGAAGATCACACTAAACGAAATCAATTTGCCATCAAGGCATCAATTTATTTCCTTGAGGATATAACACTGAATTTTCATCTCTGTTTCTGCATTGTATTAGTAAACTTTTAGCCAATTGTTTACAAAATAAATAAATATCATATTAAGGTAATAATTATTATTTGACTTTTTCTTCATAAGATTACAAAATAGTGGTATTAGGGAATAATTAAACAACAAAAAATTAATTGTGCACATTTGCCAGTGATTTTGTCAGGGAAATAGGTCAAGGACAGTAAAAGGATGTTTTAAGTTTCCAAAGTAGAGAGAAAGACTGGACATGAACATATGTCTCAAAATGGTGTGACCATGATCTCATTACCCTAAAAGAAACAATAGGACACATACTTATTGGCAAAATGGATTATGACCTCAGCAAGATAATTTAAAAACAGATTTCCACCCTAGCTTTCCCCTTTAAATCCATGGTGATTTTCTGTAGATGACTTCACCTCAGACTCATTTCCCTCATCTGTGAAATGGAACTAGAGTAACTGCTCACCTCCCTCCAAAGTCTGAATACGTATGAAAGCGCCCTGCTAACAACTAAGCGGGACACAAATGTGAATAACTGTGACATCAGAGGGATATTAAAGAATATTATTTATATGAGAAAAATGATACGCTAGTCATGATAAAGCTTAGTATTAGGTGATGCTCTGGAGAAAAAATAAATTTCCGTATTGATAAATTATTTACTTCTGTTGTTTCAGGTTAAGCATCTCCTATTTCTTTAAAATTATACTTGATTACGGATGACAGCAATTACCTCTTGTTACTGCAGTGAATGCCTGTTGTGTTGAATTGTGTGTTGTGGGGTGAGGGAGAACCAGAGATTTTTAAATCCTTATTTCATCACAATTGTTTTGAAGAAAAAATTCAGCCTTTCGGAGCCTTCGATTACTATTTGTAAAATGGAAAAACATTCAGAGACACGGAATATTATTAAAAATACAATCTGTTTGAGTAATTTTAAAAATAGACTAATTTCATGATGGCTCCTTAGATTCCTTTCCATCAGTAAACACTGTCTGGTAGTCATTGTACACAAACCTTTGCTAAGTACTGCAGGGGATACTGTGGGAGGGGCAAGATACCCAGAAGAGGTTGAATTTGACATAGTCTCTAAATGTCTCCATAAAGATAAAATCCACTGTGGGCACTCAAACTTTAACTGTCTAACATATAGTCATAAAGGTGTTACGTTTCACTGAGAACTGTGCTACATACTAAGAATATACCCCCCACTCCATAAGGAAGCTACGAAGATCAAGGGAAAATAAATTATATGTTATCAGGACTGCACAAGATGCTATTACAGAAGGAATCACAAGGTCTATGGGAGTACAGAAGAACTCCTGCCCGCCCCAGCCCCATCACACACACACACCCCATCCCTATTTGTCCAGATAGGAAAGGCTTTTTGAAGAAGATGATCCTTGAGCTGTGTCTTAAAGAAGATGAAGGTAGCTTAATCACAGGGAAACTGAGACAAAGAATAGAAGAGGTGATTCAAAGGAATAACAGACATGTATTTGGCTCAGATTTTGTTCTCTACTAACCCTTTTGAATATACTCATGTATATAAATGTTGATCATTCCAGTGAAATATGTATTATTTTGTCCCCTTATTATTTTATTTTCTTTTTTTATGCATGTCTCTATAGAGTCTCAAAAGTTTTGAATGATGATAAGATTGCAAGTCCATTCCATTTTAATTTCTTTCTTCTATTTCTCTTAATATTGTTTCCTTCTCTGACACTTCTACTTTCTTCCAGACATACAATAAGAAACAAGTATAAAAATCTCAGCTTTTTTTCTTGCATTAAGAATAGAATTAGAATTTTCTGTACATATTTCCCTGTTTGTGTTTAAGAACCAAGGAGAACACTTACATAAGGATTAGTCATGCATGAGGAAAAAGGTAATGAAATGCTAACAACTGACCACTTCTTATCAGGACTAGGACATAACCAGTCCTTTTGTTTTTGCAAAAATAAACACTACTGGGCAGAAAAAAAAATATTCTTGAACTTCAGGATATCACATAGTAAGAGGGACAAATGAGGAAATATTCTAGGTTGAGTGAACCATAAATAAAGACACTGCAAAGAGTGAGCTGGGTGTTCTGAGTGAGTAAGGAGCACTCTATGGGCAGAGTCTAGAGTATGCGTGGTAGGAAGCAGCATACGTGACAGCAGAGGAAGACACAGCAGGATTGAGAGCACCCAGGAAGCTACATTAGAGGGGTGGACTTTATCTTGCTGCCTATGGTGACTCGTGAGGGTTTTAAGCAAAATATTGCTATGATCAGATCTGTATTTGGGTGAATGGGATGGGAGGGAGGTCAGAGGCCAGTTTTAGGAAGCAAATTAAAAGGAACAATAACAAGGGCTATGAGGCTAGGAAAGTGGAGAGGAAAAAAGAGAAACACAATGATTCCACTCAGACAGATCAGCCATGATCCTGACACTGAGGGGCTTACAGTCTAACCGGGAGATAAGAAGAGCTTTTTTAGAGGAATGTCTATACTGCTATGCAGCATTGGATTAGTTCCCCCCCCCCCCCCCCCCCCGGTATTAAAGAATTTGAGCAGGGAGAGAGATTACTTCGAAGACAATTCAGAAAGATAGTAAGATGGCCTCATTTCTCTTCTAGCGCTGTGGACCAGTATCAGTAATGGGACGCACTGGGTGCCTGGCTTCCCGTGGAACAAAATCACTTAAAGGACCTTCACAAAGGGTAGCTGTACTCTCTCCCTCCCCCAAATTGCATCCATAGTTATGTTTTAGCAATAGTCTGAAAAGCACTCTTCATTCGTATCTTGAATCTGAATTTATAAACTTAAAGACTAGGAGCAAGTTAAGCCATCTTTCTGAGCCCTTATTTTTTCTCATTTGTAAAATGGGGTGATAATACCTCCCTAACAAGGTTGTTGTGAGGATTTAAAAAAAAAAAAAACTTATTTGATAACCCCTGGCACCATCTAACAGATAGTAGATACTCAATGTTTTCATTTTTGTTTTCTTTCACCTTCTTGGGGTAGGTCTATGTGTCTTACAGATTTTTGGACACCAATACCAAGGAAATAATATTTTTCTACCTACAACAGGAAGCAGTAGAAAGATCACTGTTGTGTACAGTGTTCTTATGACACACACGGATCGTGCTGACCCTAAGTGAGTCCTTCCTTCTGAGGTGCCGTGCTTTGTGGTCAACCCTGGAGACAAAGGAACAGTGAAGAAAAGGCCCCCTCCTCAAACAACTCACAACCAACTAGAAGGAAATAAACCATCACAGAATGTTAGGTACCTAAACAGAAAAGAAACTCAGAATAAGAGTTTCTTATAAAATCTCCGCTGGGTAGACAAGATCCATTAATACATCCCAAAAACCTGGTGCTAGAGGATGCTTAAGTAGTGAATGAATTCAGACTAAATATTTGATGCAGGTCAGCACCACTGAGAAACTCAGCTTGTGTGGAAGAAGTATTTTCAGACCAGAGAGCATGAATAAATTCCATTAACACCAAGTAAAAACTGCATTTGAAAAACAGGAAAGTACCATGATCTACGAGGCAGTTATTATTTTTTTAACTTAATTTTGTTTCTTACTTCATCTGTCTTTTCCCAGGATTAAGACTGATTTCTTCTTTTTTCCCATTTAGCTTTGATGTATCTATGTAAGAGCTGCAGATTTTATAAAAACAATATTTTCAATAATATATGTTCTCTCAGATAGACAGAACTCTCTCGGTGAAATATATATGAGAACATTCCATCCACCCACTAGCTATGATTCATTTATTACCCAGCTGGCCAGGGTTCTTGGAGAAGAGAATGGTCATTTCTCTCAATATCCACTCCCACAATTCTCCAACTTTTACCTGCTTTGTTGGTTATAATGCCAATCAGAACTTATGAGATATTTTATCTTTCTACTCCCTCTCCCCCCACTCCCTAGTGAGTTCATTCCTATTCTATCTAGTATCCTGACTCGGTAGTTATTTTCTCGTATGAAAAGCAGAACAAGTGTTCCTTGGAAAACTTGAAGTAAAATTTTTAGAAGGGGATTGAATGTTGGTGCTTACTTCACAGCTACTATCAAGTCTTCTCAGTCTTCTCAAGGAATTCTCCTTTGATGTGACAGATAACATTACAAAGGATTTTAAGAATATTCAAATTTTCAACTGCCCTTATACGTTGATACAGTACTATCAAGAATCTCACTGTGAGCTGTCTATTCTGTCATACATAATAAGCATGCCCCCAACAGAGGACAGAAACGAAGAAAAAGAAAATCTTGGAGGAGGTCTGTAGTATTTTGTAATACCATAGTGTGATTTCTGATGCTCAAAAACGAAACTAAGGAAATTTTATGATAAGAATTAGGAATCTGACAGTAAGAATTAGGAATCAACAGGCAATCAGTTTCTTTTAATTTAACTAGAATCAGAGTTAATGACAGAGGTAGAAAGAAAATAGGTGGGGACTTGGGAATAAAGATCTCGGTACTCTGGCTTTAGAAAGACACCTTTCAACAATTATAAGAATCAGAAATATGCTAACAGACATTTAAAGATAAACACAAGTGGGGTGATATTTGGAATGTCACCGCCACTCCAGATTAACATTGTTACTATCATGAAAACCTGCAGTCCATAGGTTCAAATAGGAAAGAGCTCTGTGGTTTGATTGAAAAATGGTAGGAACTAAGAAGGTTTTTTTCTCCTTATTATTAAATACTTTCTTTTTTTATCGGATTCTTTTCTAAACCAATTTTCTGAGTATTTATATAAGCCTCAAGTAAAATATGATAAATTAAAATTGTATAGCATAAAGCTGGAAGGAGATTTTTAGTCCAATGCTTAATTTTATAGATAAGAGGAGTGAGATTTAGAGAAATGAGGTAATGTTACCTAAGGTCATGCAGTGAGTTGGTGGCAAAACCGGGAGAGAAATGGACCTAATTTCACTACCACAAAAAAGATATTAAAGGCTTGGAACGCTCTTTTGTCTACGCATCCAATCTGCTCCTGTGACATATACCCCTTCCTTTTCCTTCCTCCATCACCACAATAAATTGTAGTAGAAGGCAGTCACTGAAAAATAAGAGTAAGGATGCTAAATTAAAAGTCAAATAGTCCTGTTACTTTTTGATGCCTAGTTTTACTTCACTCATTCCCCATATGAAAGATTAAGAAAAAATTTTTATCTTTGTAGTTAACACAAAACTTTTGTTTGAAATCTGAATTCATAACACAATATGACATTCCCAAAACAGATTTTACATGTCACTAAAAATATAAGCCTCCAAAGAGTCTTGGCCAATAGAAATATTTTTTCTTATTTTTGTTTCACTCCTAAACTTTATATGTTGTATAAATTATCTCTAAGATGGTCTTATAAGAAACATTTTAGTAGACTCAGAACCCATAGAGATGGAAGGTTTTAAACTTCATAAAGGGATTTTTTCCCTTTTTTTTTTTTTTTTTTGAATAAGTAGTTAGGTGATGTATTAGCTCTTTTTCCTTTTGGTAGTTTGGAAGAAGAGGCAGGTAAGTTTGATAATGTGCTGGTACCAAAGGCCAGCTGGAGACACTATTTATGTCATGAATGCCCAACACGTATCAAGAAATACTCTTAATCAGAACTTGCTTTCTGCAACATCATAAAGGAGCTTAAGCTCTTGCCTTTATAACTTTGGAAAATGTCATCTATTCCCATAGTTTTCACTTCTACCCACACATGGAAGTTTCCATAGACACAGGGAATGCCAGGATAACTTACTGGACATTCACATCCAAGTATCTTCAAATCCAAAGTGTTCAAATGCACACATTCTGCCCCCCACCCCAATTTTCCATCTGGCCCTCCTAGAATTTCTATGTCATCCAACCTTATCTGAGTTCTAGAAATCCGCAAGCTCTTAGGTATCCTCCTTTCTTCTATCCACCACTACCTTCGTGCAGGGCTTCTTTCGTCTTTATCTGGACTAACATGTAGATTCTTCAACTTTTTGACAGCCTACACCCATTTTTTTTCCCTTACAATTATTCTGCTACCTATGTGAACATTTTTTAAAGTTAAATCTGTTGACAAACTACCCCAGTTTATAATCATTAAATGCTTCCCATCATCAGAAGTTTAATTTTTAAAGCATGTCCCATTGCTCTATAACATACAAAAGTAAACGCAAAAGAAAATAGGCTTCCATTGTCCAATAAGTTGGGAAATGCTGTGAATTTCTCTCTTTTAAAATTTGGTTTGTTCAAAGCATTGAAAAATTCAGCCATACAGAAACCTGCTTAACTCTGGTACAAGTTTCTTATGATCAGGCCTATATACACATGTTCAGCCTCTTCTCTTGTTGCTTCACTATTGTGTTTTTGACAACATACTATACTTTACCACATATTCATTGTTCAGTCTCACTAAAAGCTTTTGATAAAAATATAGTACTTTTGAAAACAGGCACTATACTTTCTATATGTCTTTATCCCCCTTACCTGTAACATCTGGCATGCAGTGGATTCTCAATAAATACGTGACGCCAGAATGGGTGAATGGATGAATGGATGATAAACCACTTGATAGACAGACCACCATCTTGTTTTACTTCGGATAATGCACAGAAAAGTTCTACAGCCTAAGTTTATTTAAAAGAATAGTCCAACAGTCAGTGTAGAAAAACAATAGTCTATGTCTTTCTGTTCTGTTTTCGTTACTTGCCTAAGGGAATACTGACTCTTCACCCCCGAGGTGTCTAGTAATGAAGGGATTCAGAAGCCATGAGGGGGTCATGTTTGGAGCCTTTCCTTTTGAGAAAAAGAGGGAGATAACAATTCAGCTTTGGTCTTAACTTTCCTCTCTGGAGAATTTGCCTCTGCTGCCTCCTCCTCCTTTGTTTTTTAATACAGAGATGTGAATTCCTCATTTGAGAAGACTTCATATTTCACTGTATTCTAAACAATTTCTTAATCTCAAAGTTTTTTTTTTTCTCTTAATTTTTCTTTTAAGCTTATTTATTCCTTGAGGGATGAAAATGGCAAATATAACTGTTGGTCAGGGAGAATCTGCAAGACAGTCCTTCATTGAACAAGGTCTCTGAAGTCTGGGCAAGGCTGTTTGAAATTTCTTTTTATAGCATTCATTTGATAAGTTGGTTTCTTAGATTAATTAATATGATAGGGCCCAGGCACTGAGACTCTTAACACAAGTAAACTGTTTTCTCCTATTGTTCTCATTGTTATAATATTCACTTTTTAAAGCTTCAGGGAATAAAACAGTCATCAGATGCCCTAGGAAGTAAAACTGTTGGACTGCTAATGAATGTACCCACGATAATAGCTCCTAAGTCTTCAATGAGAACACATGGAGAATATTGAAATTGTCTCCATATAAGGAAATAGTGATTCCTGATAAACAGGAGATAAGACATTAGAGAAGCTGCAAACACCGAAGCAAAACAAATGCTAACTAAAAAAAAATTACTAAATAAACTGCCAAAGTGTGGAATAGCAGAATAGCTAAACTAGGTCAGGGTGGAAACTTAGTTGGCTATTATATATATTTGCTAATCACTGACAGCAAAAGGAGGACTGCTGATATAAGACTCATACAAGACCAGTGATATTATTATTAAATACTTTTCAATAGATGGTCAATACTGAGCTAATATGCCCACAATGATTAGAGCATAAAATACTCCGTGAGAACTGGAGTGAGAGAAGCCTGTTAAAGTTGTTGTTGTTCATTTCAGTAAATTAATATTTGGCACAACTGGTTTTTTATAAAAGAAGATTAATCTTGGGGAAAAATAATAATTTTCACCCACGACTCAAAGATTCTTTTGTTTCCTTTGTATTCAGTTACAAATTTAGATATAAAGAGGACAACAATAATAATAATACCTATATTGCAAACAGTATTTATGTTTTATATATTTACAGTTCACAAAGCAATTCCATTGGTATTACCTCTTCCATACACTTCAAAATACCACCAAGCAGATGACACTGCCACCATTTCCGCCTAGAGGATCCCAGAGGTAGTGATTTTCTGAATGAAACAACTCAATGTAGAAATCTCTTTTAAAATGATAACTACCACCACTATATTTTACTCTCTTCACTGTGTGCCACACATTGCCAAAGTCCCTTACGGGTATTTCTAGTCCTTATAATAATCCTCTACGGTAGGTATTGTGAGTCAGCCTCATTTGCAACAAACCTAAGACTCAAAGTGCTAAAGTGACTTTCACAATGTTACACAGTTAGTAAGTTCCAGTCTTGCTAAACGTTAATATTCAGCTTTCTAACCAAGATGTCTACATTTTTACACTGAGAGATTATCACCCCGCTTCTCCGTATATATTTCCAGGATTTGAAAACTTTCTGTGTATTTAGTCTGATTAACTACCAGATATTCTGATCAACCATTTCTTTATCGCTGATAAAATTTCAGCTCCGTGTTAGAGACAATGATTATTTCCAAGATTTCCCCCTTCCTTAGACAGCCTATAATATAATACTATGAGGAGAATTAAAGTACTGCAATATTAAATACAGTAAATAAGAAAGTAATTATTTTTGTTGGCCTCATGGACTTCTACTAGGCCATAAGGCATCATGTCCTCACACACTGGCTCTTTAGTCACAGGTGTGTGACAGCAGTGTTATTCACAATCTGAAAACTCTGGCAAGTTCAACACTACATGTTGCTCTCATACTTGGTATATTTTTATGGACCAGTTAAAGGACAATCAGGCCCTCAAGATTGCCAGTGATTTTTTTTTAACTTTTTTTAAAATTGCGTTACAGTGATTTTAATAGGTCATTTCATCATACATCCCATTTGATTCTTGAGAATTTTCTAGAAACGGCTTACAAGTGAAGGTAAGTTTCTACACTATAGAATGCACACAAAGGGATGGAAAGCTTGATGCTGCCTACCCTCTGTTGGATTGGGAAGAGAGGGGATTAGCACATTTAATATGTAAACCAAAAATATACGGTATTGATTTTCTTATTTTATAGGTGAGAGAGTTGAAACAACTTGATGCAAGTAGTACATCTCAGTAGGTTTTGTGCAAGTATTTGAACCCGTATCTAACTGGCTGTTTCTTGTATGCCACATTATCTAACAAAACAAAACATAAGCAAATCATTTGGCTGATGACTTCTGTAATAGACACTGAATGAAGGAAAGTTTTTGTTTTTTAAGTTGATGCCTGTGTGTGTGTGTGTGTGTGTGTGTGTGTGTGTGTGTGTGTGTGTTTTAATCTATATGTTGCTGAGCTGGAATGACTCATTGGCGGAGTAATGCTGTGTGTCTCCAGAGAACTCTGAATGTTTGACTGATAAAATCAACACATAATGGATGGGTTTAGAAATATAGTCTTCTCAAGGAGAACGAATAGTTCCCAAGCCAGAACAAGACTTGACTCATTGGTATCATCTAAGCTAAAGAAGAAAAAAAAAATATGTCAGGAGAAAATAAATTGTTGGCAATGGCAGCTCAGAATGATGCAGGAGAGGAAAACCAATGTTAGCAGTGTGTATCTGGACGGTGTCCAAGGAAAGAAAAACTGAATCTGGATGATGTGAGTATTGTCTCAGGGAAACTGAGTGCTCCTCTGAAGTCTAACACCCTCATGTTACATATGCCCCTTCCTAGGAAGAAGATCATTACTAGGAGTAATCATGTTTGAAGACATTGATTTGACCAGATTTTCTAGGAGATAGAGCCTTAGTTTAAGAATAAGTCTTTATCAGCATAAATGCCTCTTTTACACTTCCCTGAAGTAATTTTCTTTGAACAAAGCTAGCATGATAATCCTGGGTCCAGTGGCTACTGATTCCACCTGAATGGGCACCAAAGTCTAGCTCTCTCTGGGCTTTAGGAAAAACTATCTCTTCCACCATGATAGGGTATCCAAAATTATCTGTACTTTGAAACTGAAGTAATATTACCTGAGATTTGGTAGGGGTTTAATTAAAAGACCAGAGTAGACCACTCTGCCTACTATGATGCTAGGCTCTAAATTGCTGCTAGCCTATTATTACATTAACTAGGGTAGTCAAGATTATGGTGACAAATAAACCTATAGCTGTTGTTAGCCCAACATAATAGAAGTTTTTTTGTTGCTCATATTACAGTAAAGAATGCTTACAGTTTGCTAGAAGCAGGTGGTGGTAGTGTGTGTACATGGATGTGTGTGTACATGGACGTGTGTGTTGGAGGGATGTCCTCTGCCCTACATAGTCATTCATTAACCAAAACTGTGGCAGCTCTGACAACTTCAGTGTATACTTTCCAAGATTGCCCTTGGAACCATCTTCTTCCTCAAGTGGAAGGAGCAAAAATCATAGAGGAACATGTGGAGAGATTTTGTAATTTTGGTTATACTTGGTACATATCCCTTTCATACATATTCTATTAGCTATAACTCAGTCACATGACCAATCTACTGCAAAAGACAGTGGGAAAAGTAGACTGACTCTGCGCCCAGGGAGAAGAGAAGAGATTTTGCCAACACCATCCACTGCCAACCTAGGCAAAAGGATTTCTACCTGTGGAGCAGCTAAGGTCATGGGAGGACAGTACTGGGGTTGAGTACATCATTTTCTTAGTTACCTCTAAATTATTTCTTGTGTGTGTATGTGTGTGTATGGCATGTCTATTGCTGTTCCAGCATTTTTCCCTTTTTCTCCCTGTTTTATCCTCTCTGATAAACCTTATTAGAAGAGACATAAATTTGGATCTGAAATTGAAGGCCAGCTCTCCTACTTTCTGGCTACATAACCTCATCAAGTTTTAGTTTCCTCATCAGCAAAATAAGGATAATATCTAGGCTGCTAGAAGGCCAGTCTGGGATTAGATTTGATGTTAGGGTGATTCTATATTTTGGACACATTGACTCATGTTACAACAATCTGGTCATTAGAAAAGTGGGGATTAATATGTCTTTGGTTTTGATTGACAAGAATCATTTGAAATTTCCAATCTTTTGTTTATTCCCTCTTGATTTTTATCTGATTTATTAATATGTACTTATATATAATAACATTCATCAATTTTAAGCATGTAATTTGATAAATGTTGACAAATATATACACAATGGTATAATGGCAGTCATAATAGAAAACATTTACATCTATTTCGATCACCCTAAATCTTCCCTCATGCCCCTTTGCAGTCAATACCTTACTCTTTTACCTCTGGTCCCTAACAACCATTCATCTGATTTCTGTCACTATGGCTTTTCTTTTTCTAGAATTTTATGTTAATAGAATCATTAAGTTTGTTTTTCTGTCTGGCCTCTTACATTTGGCATAATGCTTTTGAGATTCATCTATGCTTTATGCATATCAAGAGTTCATTCCTTTATGTTGCTTAATAGTATTCTATTGTACAGATATACCAATTTGCTTATAAACCCTGTTCACAAGTTAATGAAAATTTGTGTTATTTTTGGTTTTGGCTAATATGAATTCATCTGCACTGAACACTTGTGTGTAAGTCTTTGTGTGGACATATGTCTTAACTTCTCCTAGGTAAATATGTAGAAATAGGACTACAGCATCAGTCTTGCTTTGTATTTATGGTCACTAATTTATATGTGTTTGTTAATCTCGCTTCTGTTATGATTCCATGTTGGGGGAAAAACGCTCTGCACAAAGGGAAATGAATCTGGATTACTGAAATAGGATAAACCCTCATTTGATACCTTGATTACTTTATATATATAGCAGTATTTTGTATTTGATCAATGAGAGCTTGACAGAGAAACAGCAATATGGTAGCTCTGCTCAGCCTAGTTTCTTCCATGTCTTAAGCACTGAGCTACGATTGTAACAACAGCAATGACAAGTATTTCAGCCTCAACAACTCTGCCATTGAGATACTTTTATATTATTTTTTAACATGTAGAAACTAAGACATAGAAATAATTAGATTTGCTTCTTCCTCCCTATTCTTTCCTTATCAGAAGAGACACAGTCTTTGGAGTAGGGTGATCTGGGACTGCAGGCCAGTTCTCTCACTGTCCAGCTAAATGATTTCTTTAAATTTTAGCTTCTTCTTCAGCAAATCAGGGCAATAATATTTACTTACAAGGCAGTCATGAGAATTAAGTGGCTGCTTATGCCATTCACCTTGGTTGTAAATATAGGAGAACAAGTTTAGGTGGGGAATATAAACTCATTCCTGTGATAAGCTCTGGAGCCTGTGGGACAGTATGAAATATTTAAAGACAGCCAGTATGTAGGGCAGAGCTGAACATCAGATCAGAGGCATAGAGCTTTGAGAGATATCAGGTGTGGATGACTTCTGAAGTGCAGAAAATGAATAGATTTGCCCAAGGAGTGGATGTAGAGCCCCAGGACTCTGGACAGATAGAGCAGGGGTCTTGAGAACATCGGCATGCCAGAAATCGGCAGGAGTGCCTCAAAGGCAATAGAGAAGAAGGTTCCAGAGAAGAAATGCATAAACACGGTCTTTTCCATTTTGGGGGGGGGGGGGGGCTGGAGTTGCTGTACTGTGCTATCTTAAGAGGTCCTTGTTCAGTTGATTAAAAATAAAATCCTTGAAAAGAGCACTGGAGAACACCATGGAAAACCCATAATTGCCTAAATATCTAAGTTTTCGAAGATGTTGGTGGAAGCTGGTCAAGCAGTCTTTTCTTCTACTCTGCAGGAAATACTGCCACCATCTCTCACTGGCAGAGGGACTGATCTGGATGTTCTCCTTATAGGAGAGGCTGCTTTGGGGGCAAAGGGAGAGAAAGAGCACCAGGACTGTCTGTATCCCTTGATGGGTCACCTTCTCTCCTTGCTCCTTTCAACACGGATCCTCCTTACTGAGCACCTATCATATAATGCATTGGGCTGGGCAAGTATGATAAAAATAAAAATGAGAAGCAGTCTTTGCCAATGGAAACTGTGTAATCTAGTGCCAGATAGAGCCGTGCCAATTTCTGAAGATAAACACAACAGAGAATGCCTAACACCATGCCTTGACCTGAATTTCTTTGTATTTTCTTGCACTGGAGGAGAGCTTTTCTTCCTGTTTCAGGCAGTATATTGTTTTCATCTCTATTGTGAGAAAGGTACTACTATCTCCATTTACAGACAAGCAAATTAAGCAAAGCTAGTATAAGTTGCCTAGGACCACAAAGTCAACAAGTGGTAAAGGTGAAATATTAGGTGGTTCTTTTTGACTGCACAGTCCAGTTCTTCACATGATTCTTTGGGCTCACGTTGCAATTATAAATGCAGAAAGTTCACCACAAAATTTTAAATGGGAACTCATTGTTCACCTCTTCAACTCAAGAAAGATAGACAGGGAGTAGGGAAAGAGGAGGGAAGAAGTCAAGGAGGGAAGGACATAAGAGTGAGGATTAAATGTAAAAGGGAAGAGAAAGAGAACCAGCAGAAGGAAGGAGTGAGGGAAGGAAGGAAAAAGAACTAAGAGATACAGACAACAATGCTTATCTGAGCTAAAGACAAATATCCCCTCCCAGCCGATAATATTTTTCAGAGCTCCTTCCCCAGCCTCCAGAAGGTGAATGAAAGATCATTACACAGTAGGACTTCTTCAAAGGGTGACTAAAATCTCTATAGTTAATAATATAATAATATATATATATATATATTTCCAGGAATCAAGAAAAGCAGGCAAAATAAAATAAAATTCAAATTGAAAATAGAATCAAAGGAAAAATCAGATTGTATTACTAATACAAGGGCTTTGAAAACAAAGCAGAATATAGACAGACCTGCATCTGGGATGTGAAGAGAGTTGTTCCTGTGATGTGCAGATGTATGGTGGGAATGTAGGTATGTATGGATGCATAATTGCCCTTCCCCACCTCGATCTCAGGATCTGCAAAATGTAGTAGAAAAACGTGGAACCTGGAGTTAGAAATCCTTACTTGAGCCTGGTCCTCACCTTTTACCCCATTATTTGGGAAAATATTTTATATGAACCTCAGGGTCCTCAACATTAAATTAAAAAATTAACTTATCTTCCTTACCTATAAAGATGGTTGCAATCATTTATCTTAAAAAAAGTGAACTGAGGTAGTAGTGGCATAATGGTTAAGATTATGAGCCTAGGGGTGAGTGCTCCAGTTTGAATTCAGGCCCTGCTATTTAATACTAAGCAAGCTATCTCACCTTTCTAAGAACCATTCCCTGATCCATAAAATGGGGTAATAATAGTACCCAAATGATGAGGAGGTAATGGGGATTGTTTCAGGTAATGCATGTTATATAACTTGCATGGTATCTGGTAAGCAGCATGTTTGTGATAAATGCTAATTGATTATAAATGCTATAATGATGATGGTGGTGGTGCTTGAGAGACAATGGCATGATAATAATGATGTCTAAGGTGGTGAAGATGTAATATTCTTTGGGAAGGCTTCCTTTACCCTTTCCTGATCTCTGGAGACAGGAATGCCCTCCTCTATGTCCCTATATGATTTTGAACACTCCCACTATAGATCTTATTACATGATCCTGTTGTCGCTGACTTTCCTGCCTTTCTTTCCTGCTAATCTGTGAGCATCACAAAGTTCTACCTTAGTCTTTTTGTCCCCTCATTGCCTTGGACATAGCAGACTCTCAAAGAATACCTGTGCAACAGCTGAATCAACTGAGATAATACTCTAGATAACATGCTGTAAATTCCAAAGCAATATAAGAATGTTCACTAATATTAGTGTAGTTGTTTATATAGATTTTTGCTTCTGTTCAATTGTTCTTCCAAATAATAAGCACTCCCTGTGTTAGGAAAGGGTGCAATATCGCCACAGCTGTGACTATGAAAACAGCTATTCTTTGTTTGCTATAAAAGCAAAGCAGGAAGAGATTGACTGAAGCTGGAGGTACTTAACACAACACAAAAGAAGAAAAATTCAAGCAGTACAAACCTTGCTGATGGAACTGTGGTCATGCAAGAATGGCATTAGCATCTCCTGGGATCTTATTAAAAAAGCAAAATCTCAAGTTCTATCCCAGACCTACAGAATCAGAATCTGCATTTTAACCAAATCCTCAAATAATTCCTGCATATATGGAATTTGACAAGCCCTGCTCTAAATTCCTGGGCGCACTCAGTGGAACAGGCAGCAAGCTCTCTTTTTCCGGACTCTCTTTAGGAAAAGGTATGTGGGGAAGAAGGAAACAAATGTTTACAAATCACCTACTATGTGCCAAGCTCAGAGCGAGTGTTTGGATATGAGTTTTAATTTAATCCCTCTAGTATTTCTGGAAAGTTGATGCTATCACTCCTTTCACTGATGCTCAGAGGGGATGAATAATGTAGCCAAGCTAACACAGTGAGCAAGTGGCAAAGTTTGAACTTGACTTGATGAGTCTACTTCAAAGCTAGTTTTTATAGGAAGCCTGTAGCAAGCTCATTGAGCCCTACTTTGGAAAACTTGCTCTCAAGTCTCCCAAACTCCCTTCTAGCACCACTGTAGACATACCTTTACCTCTGTCTTTCTGAAGTCCAGAACACCACTTGCTTAAAGTCCAGTCTTTGAATTTGGGCAGAAATGGGATAAAATTCTAGTTTTCCTTCTTAATTGCTGTGGAACACCTAGCATTCATTTACCTAAACAGATATAACACTGTTAGGGAGGAAAATTTTTTCCTGTACCGTTTTAGATTCTTCTGGCTGGTCTAGAGTTACATTAACATGAGACAGATTAAAAGTCTCATAACATGTATTCATGGGAGAGACCCAGGAGAATTGAGTAACTCATCAAAATGGTCAAAATTCTCACCTTAAATACTATCTTCAGTTAAAGACAAAAGAGGATGTTGAGGGTAGTGGTTTGGGGCCTCACAGTGGGAGAAGGCAATTAACATGAAGATAGAAAAGCAAATTTTTGCTAAACAAATGTTTCCTGGGCCATCTGAAGATGATGGGACACAGAGTAGATTCTGATCTCCAGGTTCTTCTGAGTTTCCCCCACCACACCCAGCCCAGATGGATAGCTCTATTCCCACAATAGTTGCTTTATATAAATTCTTTAGACAGCTATAAAGGAGGTTAAAAGAAAGACTAATGCTGAGTCTTTTTGGACTTGACTGTTTCCAGCTCAGAATAATTCATGTGCACAAGAGATATCTGTGGGTGGCAGATTTTGCTCCCCTACAACACTTGCACCAGAGGACTGCGACCAAGGCTTAATACCATGTCATAAGGCACCTGACGTCATCCCTGATGTATGGTAATTGCTCAACAAGTGTGAGGTGCTACTCCAGATCACTAATTTATTTCTAAAGACATTGTTTAATATAAATAACACCCCAAAAAGGTCTTAGTTAAAGTACTGCTCACTCCTAAGTTTTTATAGTTAATTGTTAATTGTTTAATGTACTTGGATATTTCAAAAGGGCCTCAAACCAACTACTGTATATCTAATTCCAAACTCATGGTCTTCTCCTGCCCTTTCCCACTGCAGCTTAAGCTTTCTTTGTCATATCAATTATTACACTTACTGCAATTAATTTTTATTCCGCTTGGATGATGACTTTAATATTAGGAGATTTATATTATTCATTGTGAGAATCCCCAGTCCTTACAAAGTGTGTTGCATGCTGAAGATACTACATGATTTTTATGATACTTGTCTAGCCGGGTTTTCTTGCTCAAACCTCAGTGAGATCAGAGAAACATCATTTTTAGTTTTCCCACAGGGAATTGCCATATTTACTTTAGATCTTGAATTCAGTAACTTTGCAAACTATTCTGTTTGGGAAAGTAGACTATTCACCTCAGAGTCTGGATTTATTATTAAAATAATGCTGTATGTAAAATATTCTATTTTATTTTAAGACTGAGAAAGAAAATTCCCACTTGTAAAGTATCACTGGTTTGCCAGGCCACAGGTAAATAAAAAGAGGCCCGTAAATCTGGCTTTTTGGAGTGGGGAAGAGATAATATAAAGACTAGGAGGGGCTGCTGTTATGTTAACAACTCTTTTGCAACAAAGTCATACCCAGTGATTATTCGACAAGGATTACAGTCGCCCCTCTCTGTTGCCATTAGTTGGTTAACAACATAGTATGAAAGGTTTTAATCTGGGCTAGTTTCTGTTATAAATCACGTAGAATTGGACCTCTGCTCTAAGTCCATGGTTTACCCGGAGTCTTCTATTTCACGTAGAGGTTACATGCAAAATATGTGAAGGTTCAACGTATCTTAATATCAAACAGAAATGAAGCCTCCTTGGATTACAGGGCTCAAAGTGACGACCTCAACACTTCATGGTTTATGTTTTCTAAGAGGTAGAGGTAGACTATAAACATTTACAGGCATTACAACTCAACTGTCCTGGGGTTTGAATCCCAGATCAAACACTCTCTAATTGTGTGAAGTTAACAAATATAGGTAACTTTGCTTAACTCCAGTTTTTAATATGTAGAACTGAAATAACAGCCTTACTTTCAGAAGATTAAAATGAGGTAGCAGGCATCAAAATGAGGCGGTTGACAGGAAGTGTTCATAAATGGTAGCTATTCAACTTTTTTCCAAGGTGAATCTCTAGATTCTGGTCAAATTTGATACACTATAAAAGAACACCAATATAAAGTGTAAGTTCACCTTGTAGGGCTTTATTTGTCTCTCTGTCTTTGAATATGTGTGTGTGTGTGTGTGTGTGTGTGTGTGTGTGTGTGTGTGTGTGTGTGTGTGTGTTTGTGTATAGTCCTATAATTAGGTAACACATTTCCCTCTAAAAGTTGGGTTTAACTTAATGTTTTAGATTAGCAGCAGCTGCCTTAAGAGAAAGAATTCCACCCAAAGTAAATCAGGAAAGTTGAACTTGGAAATTTAATAAAGATATGTCTATAATTAGGGTAAAGCTTTTAAGATAATGATGACAGTGGTGGTAGTGATGATGGTGGTGGTGATAGCATCATTTATTGAATGTCTCATGTGCTAGACTCTGTAGCAGGCATTTTATACACATTATCTCTAAGTTTTGGAAGTGCCTACAAAGGAGATGCTATTACCATCCTAGTTCTATGGAAATGGAAGCTCAGGTAACTTAAGTGACTTGCTTGGAGTCAAACAACTAATAACTAGCAGAACAGGGAGTAGAATTCAGATGGTCTTTAACTCCACCGCTGGTAGATGTAATTACAGACTATAACTCTACTTGATTAGAAGAAATGTAACAAAAGTATTCTGCCAAGCAACTACTAAAAGGAAATCCAAATATTTTTTAAAAATTACCAGCACATCTCCAATATTAGAGGAAATTTCAGTGCCTTGACAAACTCACACAAGCATTCTAGTCACTTTGCAAGTGGTCCCTCATGTGGATCCGGGTATATAGCTGGCTAACATGAATTTACCATTATCCAAAATAAACTTAGTTATTGTGACTCAAATATTAATGAATTCAATCATCATTAGATATACTGACCAAGTATCTGGATCCACAAATTGAATCTAGCCTCTAAATCATGTTGCCCTCAACAGGCTTGTACTGTATTGAGCCCACCTATCATTAAATCAATGTGAAAACACTTAGCCAATCTTCTGCTGTGACATGACTATCTTTTTATGAAATAACATCTTAAAAGCAAATGGCTTTTAAATGGGCATTTCAAAACAGATTTCATGACATTTGGTATCTGGGTAAAGCATCCGAAATAAATATCTAGCCACAGAAAGTATCCACAGTGCCTTTTCATTTTCTTTGTTTCCCTCTCTCTAGTTCAATAAAAGAAGAAAAAATGTTTGTTAAACCATGAATACCATCTTCATAAAAATTAAACAAGTGGATTCTTTAAACCATTCCTGTATGCCAGTATTTTATGGACATACTTGGAGAAAATACAGTCACTCCTCCAGAAGGTGACTCAGCTTCCAAATGCCAACGCCATCTACCTCCTGACAGGCACCACCAAGCAGCTGCTACCAAGGAGAGATCAGCCCTTGGACGTCTAAACTGGTTGCCAGTCTATTTCTTCATTGAAATTAAGTGTCACAGCACTATGAGATGAATCTGTCAAGACCCATATGCAGACCCTGGACCATTACCAAGTGACAGGAGGCACCTGGTTGGTGACAGGGGAGGAGTGACTCAACACATCACACACAGCCCAACTTAATGACTGTTTTGAGGGAACTCAAAAAAGAGTTCAAAAGCGACAGAATGAATTAGTCTGCTAGAGCTTTAGCCTGCTGGAGTTTGATGTCCTTTCTGCTCTCTTCCTGTCCATTAGTTTAATGAAATCAAATTAAGTTAATTATTTAATAAAAGTATTTTCTTTTTAATGAAATCCATTGCTGATCAAATTAGATAAAGGACACAAAGACAGTTTGGAAAGCACAACACACAGTGCACACTTTTAAGGCTTGGATTAGGTTTTTCTGTGGGATTGCACAGGTGCCCCTTGACAGTTTTCATCAACAAAAAGGCTGTTTTCTGCAGATGGTCCTGGGGTCTTGGCAAGAGTTAATGATTAGTTATCCTGGAGTTATCCACTAGGCACCAGACACCTCTGTAGTGAAAAGAGTCAGAGTTCCAGAAGAACCTGGACCTGAATTTAGCGAAGTCAATTACTAGCTCTATAATCTTTGCCAAATCTCTCCTTTCTCTGCACCTCAGATTTATCATCTGTACAATGGGTACAAAGGTCTATCTTACACAATTATAGAAGAAACCACATTTAAGCCTGGTGTTTAATAATTGTTCAGTATATGCTCCTCAATTCCCCAAATCCTACCCTATCCTGCCAGTGTTCTAAGCCACTATAGTTCAGGCAGGTGGGATGGGAGCAGTAATAAAGGTCACAGCTGTAAAAGCTCAGAGACCTCCTATTTCAACCTTTTAGAAACAGTGTCCATAAAATGTTTTGTGTTCAATTCTTAACTCATTTTCCCCTTTCATAAAAAGAATTCCTAACATGCAAACTATCAAAATATGAGGTTTCTACTGATGTATCAGTGTAAAGCCTGCTAAAGCACATCTGTTTTACCATCCATGTATCTTACGCAGGACTTCTTTCTGAAGGCATTTCAAGAGAGAGACAGAAAGATATCACACAGCTGTTTCCTCCTTAGCACCTTGGTCATAATAGGCTTTTGAAAGAAGAATTGAAATAGAAAATCTTGCACTTATAAATGGAAAGCCTCATGCTTAATTTTTAAGCTATAGTTTAATTCTTAACCTGTTAGTACCAACCATAACTCACTTGCTTGGAGAAATTAGCTCCATCACAGAAAAAAAAAAATCTATCTATCTATCTATCTATCTATCTATCTATCTATCTATCTATCTATCTATCTGTCATTTCCAGTGAGAATCATCAAAAGATGCTACATCTAAGGGGAAATTCTGGTGAGGAGCAAGGTATTTTCATGATCTTAAGAAATCTCCCCATAGACTGTATACTAGTTGCAAGAGAAGAAAATAGCAATTATACAGTGTAGGAAATTTGACATTTGGACTAAATAATCAAAATTAATATCACCAGTGAGAAGGACATTGTTAGTGTTCAGATGTGATACCCCGAGAAGGACAAAACATCACATATAATCTGAATCTAATCATGAGGAAACATCAAAGAAACCACAAATAAGAAGCATTCTATTTTTAAAAAGGAGGGGGCAGTATTTTTTAAAAATCTAAATGTCAAAAAAGAAAAGGAAAACAAACAAACAAAAAACAGTGGAAATATTCTAGATTAAAGTAAGTTAAAGAGGCATAATAATTAAATATAATACCCAACCCAACTAACTTGTATTGAGAGGGGAAAAAACACGACCAAGGACATATTTGGGTCAATTGACACAGACGGAATACAGACAGCAAATAGAGTGAAATATCGTATCAGTATTAAATATACTGAAGTTTTTAAATGTACTGCAGTTATCTTAGAGAATTGTCTTATTTTTAGGAAATACATTGATGTCATTACATTTAAAGGTCTGTCAATTATCTAATTTATCCATAACTGGTCCAGAAAATGTGCAGAAATTATAAATTAGAATAAAATTTTAACAACAGGTAAACCTAGATAAAGAGTGTTGTGTTGTACTATTTCTTTTCTTGCAACATTTCTGTAAGTTTGACATTATTTCACGTAAGAAGGTAAAGATTCTTTAAAAAAATTGTTTTTGAGTCTATACCACAGGCAAGTACATTTTAATGTATTTGTGAGAAAGGGCGAGCTCCGTGTTCTCCTACTCTGCCATCTTGGAGCCCCTCCTTTCTTAACATGGCCTTTTGTTGGATAAGCATGCTGTATGGAGAACGAGGTGAGGGCAGGATGCAAATCCCAGGTGTAAAGTTCTTTGTTAGGCGTCATAAGGGGCACTACTCTTGTCTGCCTAAAATCTTGCTTTACATTCTCAGAACATGATTACCTTTACCTCTCTTTCTTCTCTAAGAGTTGAAACCATGTCTCTCCAGCCACAGAACCCAAGCTTTTTACATGACACCATGCTATTTCATACAGCATGTCCCCCCTCAGAACCTCTTTGAGACCAGACGGCTACCCAGCGGCTATTCTACCTATTCAGAACGGAGCCCCTCTAGGAACAACAGACCAGCTGGGCTCTGGGGACCTGAAGGAGGAAACCCAGGTCAAGCTCAGATGATCTGATGGAGAAAATATTGGAGTCTGGGTTACACTGTTCCACCTTAAAAATTATAGGCATCTTATGCAAAACTGCATAAAAAATTTTGTGGCTGCAACTTTAAAATGATATAGATCTTGAATCTTTTTGGTACATAATAGGAGCAGATTGTTCAACAGGATAAGCAGAGAAGGAAATTTTGTTTGTTTCTCTTTTGTTCTCCTATTTTAAGAATACCAAATAGGGTTATTGTATATCACTCAGGCATTAAACAAATGATTGCACTAAAATTGTGAAATGATTTCAATTAAAAGAATAACAAAGCTTAGGCACTCCTACTGGGTGCTAGTCTATTATAAGACCCACTCTGTAATTTAGTATTTAGCATTCAGACCCTCAGTCAGGTGACACATGAAATTGCTCAAGAACTCGATTTCATAATAAAGACTTCCTTTGCTGTATAATATAGAATGTCTAAGTTAAAAGACACCAAAAATATAGTCATTTCTTTAGTTGGAGAGGAAAAGACTGGAATTGAGAGAACTTAGTACTTGAGCTAGAACAGGTCAGCTAATCTGCTGGCTCTAATGTCGTAGTTCTGTCCTTTGTGCCACTTGTACTGGATTGTGATACCTGTGACAATTCTAACTCCATGAGGATATAAAAGGGGGGGGGGAGCAATACCTATCTGCTCATCTTGGGTTGATCTGACTAAGTGAGTATCATGAGAGTTAAGGCCAAGTGATGGATGAATTGCCTTTTCTCCTGTACTTACGCTGCCCACCAACGAGTTGATGTTCAATACATGTTTGTTGAATGAAGCATTAAGTGAATGCAATGTTATTATCCCACCAAGTGCCTACTCTATACCTATCATGTATTAGGCACTACAACAGATGCTACATGATTTATAAATCCAGTCCCATTCATAGTCTATTTGGGAAAACATGCATGTAAGCAGATAATTCCAATACTGCATAATGAGTTCAACTGTGAAGAGGTAACCTGGAGATGTTATGAACCTTTAAAATGGAGAAACTAAAAAGAAATAGGGCCAGATGTATCACAGCCTAACTAAAATCCCATTCTAGTGGCATAATGAACAGAGCTATAAATTTGTGATTATTATACAGCTGTTTTCTTTTTAATTGAAACTACAGTGATCTAGCATACTCCTCTGCATAGGGATGAGATAAACCCCAAAGAGAATGGGTATTCCTACCATCAGTCATCCTGGGAAAAGTTCAATTCTATGACAGAAAATGGGCACTCAGAAGATGTTATGGGCTGAACTGTGTACCCCATCAAATTTATATATTGAAGTCCTAATATCCAGTACCTCAGAATGTGAATGGATTTGAAAGTAGGGCCTTTAAAAATATAAGTAAGATTAAATGAAGTCATTGGGGTGGACCCTCATCCAAGATGAGTGATATCTTTATAGGAAGAGGAAATTAGAACATAGACAGAGGGATGATCATGGGAGGACACAGTAGGAAGGTGGTCATCTGGAACCCAAGGAGGGAAGTTCAGAAGAGTACAAACCTGTTGATACCTTGATCTTGTACTTCTACTCTCAAGAACTGTGAGAAGATGAATTTCTATTGTTTAAGCCATCTGGTCTGTGGTATTTTGTTACGACCATCCTAATAAACTAATGCAAAAGGCTTTAAATTAGATGAAGAAAAATCACCTTCTTCTGGGACCAGGAGTTAGTTTGACCTATGCTCTGAGGTCCTGAGATGACTAGAAGAAGGTGGGAGGTTGGGCCCAAACCCTGCAGGAGGGCCAGGGGTGAGACATGATTACCGTTTGTAATACATCAATTAGATCTTATTAAGTTTTATGGGGAAAGAAGTGAAGGAGGAACTTGAGTGTGAAAGGGACTCCAAGATGTGTCTTGCCCTCAGCTGAAGTCATAAGTAACTCTCTAAATTACACTTCTTTCTGTTATGGCCAGACCATCAGTAAAATATTATTAAAATTATAGCACTGACCTTTGGTACTTCGGAATGTTCTGCACCTTTTAATAGGAGCAAATATGTACAGCCCATGGTGAGAAATCTCTATGTCCACTGGGGTTTCATTGTCATGAAGGAGAAGCTTGAGAGGGTATAAAGTCAGGGCAGAAAATCTAACGGACTCATTTTAACCACGTGTGAGGACCAGGTGTGTCTTTTAGAAACACCTGGAGAACACCTTGAAGGAGGGAGGGTCTAATTTCTAGTAGGCTATATAATCTTTTTAAATTTGAATTAAAAAATTTTCTATGACAGTTTGATAAATTATGAAGTGTGCAATTGACATGAGGAAAACTGCCCCAGGGTAGTTTGAGTCCAAAAAGAATTATATTTAGAAAGACAATTATGGGTTTTGTATTCAAAATGCTGCAGTAAGTGTCTGTGAGACATGCGGATGGCAAAGTTTAGAAAGTCTCCTTTTACATCTCTATAGGGTTGTACAATTTGAAACTCTTAACATATGTTTTCAAATTATTTGCCTGAAATCCTCTTTGAAAAGAGTCATGATCCTTCTCAGGTTGACTTTTTGACCTAACATCATTTTCAAACGAACAGAGATTTCATCACCTTTATTTTATAGATAAACTGCAAACTCAACTTTGTCAAAGTCACAAAGCAGAAGAGAAGGGACCGCTGGCCTAGTGCTCTAGACCAGCTAGAGTTTGGTCCAAATGTCCAAATGTTCTCTCTAAGAAAAACCTCCAGCATAAAGAAAAGTTGAATTCTTTTCAGTAAATAAAACCAATTCCAATACTATATTCTGCAGCCCAACCTCAGAAAGCTAATTTTGTTTTGCCTAGTAGTAATTTTCCTTCTCTTATCCATTAATGAATCACTAAATAGTATTTAGTATAGTTTCAATACAGTTGTTCCCAGTGTAACTCTGTTTTTAAAATTAGACTTTTAGTATGAGAATTGCTTTAGGTTTACAGAAAGGATACAAAGTTAGTAATGGAATGTTCCCATATACCCCACACTGAGTCTCCCATATTATTAAAATCTCAGATCAGTGTGGTACATTTCCTGCAACTAATGAACCAATATTTATACATTAATATTAGCTAAAATCTATATTTTATTCAGGGTTCCTTAATTTTTATCTATTTTTTTCTTTTTTCTGTTCCACGATCTCAACCAAAATACCACATTACACTTAGCTGTCACATCTCCTTAGGTTCTTCTTGGCCAAGCCAACTTCTCAGACTCTCCTTGCTTTCAATGACCTGGACAGGTTTAAGGAGTACTGTCAGGTGCTTTACAGACTGTTCTTTGATTTAAATGTTTTGGCTGCTTTTCACAGACATGAATTATGGGTTTTGGGGAGGAAGACAGTGAAGTACCATTTTCATCACATCATAATTGTGAATGAAAAATATTCCCTGCCATATCAGTAAACAAAGTATGTTGCAGCCATCAAGCCATCACACTGCAGCCACTCCCAGTGATGGGCCCTGAGGGAACTCAAGTTGGAAACAGGATGCCTGCTATCAAGCCATCAGCCACCGCAGCCACCCCTAGTGGTGCACCCTGGGGAAACGCAGGATGAGAGGCACAGGAGATGGCCCTAGATGGCGAAGGTGCATGTCAAAGGAATTATTTCAGTTAGCCCAAACTTTTGCATCTTCCCATACACAGAAAAGCACCAAATTCCTTAATTTAAGATATCTGGTTTTCTTTAATTAACAGTAATCTTCTGATGTTCCAACTACCGGTCTTTGTTGCCAAAACTCCTACATATCCTGGCTCCTCCCTCACCTCTTCAGAGTAGTCTCTCAGAGCTTAGAGGCTGCCTCCCAGGTTTGAAGTCCTCAGAAATGCCGCCAAGTAAAACATTCTCAACTTTTAGTTTGCGCATTTTTTTTTCAGTTGCCAGTATCAAAGGCACATGCTAATCAACACGGCCTGTCACGTTGATGCTGACCTTGATCACCTGGCTGAGCCAGCAGTTACCGGGTTTCTCCACTATAAAATAGCCCTCCTCTCACGCCCCTTTCTGTGCTGTTGTAGGGGTTCAGAACTAGTGTCCCCAAATGTATCACCATTGTATGAGGATTATTTTGAGCTAAAGGTAATCAAGACCCTGTGGGTTCAAGAGAAATGACAGCTCCTCCTTAACTACCTGGAATTTCAACTGGGGATTTTTCCCAAAAAGAGTTATTCCCAGAGATAAACTTTATCTAAGTGGTCCCATCTATATGGCAGGGCAAACATCTAATAGCCACATATCTGTTGTCATATCATCCTGTGAATGACCTTCCTGTCCTTGGAAGCCCCAGGCCCCTAGCTCATTCCTTAGCTCAGGATGGCATATAATACCTTATCTTATCTTTCTGCCTCTGAACCTCTCATGTATGTCAGGTTCCTGTATATACAGAATTAAATTTGATTTTCTCCTGTTAATATGCCTCATGTCAATTTAATTCTGAGACCAACTGGAAGAACCTAGAAGAGCAGAAAAAAGTTTTCTTCCTCTCCAACACTGTAATCTTTGGGAGGAAGTCACTACGTGCAGGCTGCATTTCTGTGTGTGTGTGTGGCGGGGAGGTTATGTAACACTTCCTTGAGCACAGAGTATTTACATAAAATAATTGGAATTCTTCTGCATGGGATATTTGTGTAATCATATTCTTATTCTTAAATATTAATATAAATACATTTTCACATGTATTTCTAAAATACAAAACATAATAACTATAGAGGACCACAAAAATATCTTTTTATCTATTAATGGAGAAAAAAATGACCTTTCAGCAATAGATACACCAGTTTCTTCCTGCAGAGCTTTTGCTTTGAAACACCAGATTGTTACTTTTCTACTTAAAATCCTTCAGTATCTTCTTATCCTCATCAAGACAAAGCCCAATACATTTGGCCGTATAAAGGACTTAAAGTTTTCTTTATAATCTAACTTCATCTTCTTTCTTACTTCCACACTATTCTAGATTTTGCATGCCTTGAGGTGTTCTTGTGAAAAGTAGAAATAATTTATGAAAAATTCCCAGTGTATAGTAGGTACTTAATAAGAGACAGTACTTCTTAAATACTAAAAAAAAAAAAGAAGAAAAATAAATATTTCTATCTTTCTCAGTATCTATTAGGTGAGAATAAAATTAACTTACCATCTGAAATGGAGAGGGTTCAGAAAATGAGAGCAAATAGTTATTATATAGCATTAATAAGGTTTTATAATTTTTGTAACTGTATAGAACACAAGGAGCACCATCTTTCACTTACAAAAGTAAAAAAGCAGTATAAAGCTGAATATTATATGGCTCATGTTCCCAAGGAATTTAAAATTTATTAAATCTAGTTTCCTTGTAACCAACCAAATAAATAATCTAGTATAAAATCAGAAACCTTATGACTGTTGAATTACTTCCAATCATTAGGACCATAATTGGGATATGTCACTTTAACATTTATTGAGTACTTTCTATGAAACAGGCAATGTACCAGGCCCTGGAAAACACAAGGATGGATAAGACAATGTCCCTGACTTAGAAAGGTTCATCAGTTAATATAAATTATAGACCTACAAGTAATCATAGTAAAATGAGATGGAAGCAAAAATGGCAACACTGTCTGAGCAAATGTGAGGGAAGCTTCAAAGAGAAGGGCTGCCCTAAGGAATAGGTGAGATGAGAGTTAGCCAAGATTTTGGAGGAAGGGAGGACATTCTAAACATGCTAAATGGCTTTTATGCACAGATGTGTACAAAAGAGAAATCACAGTCATATTCAGCCCTTGTCCCCAATGCCATTACTCTATTCTTTGTATAATTTTAGCTCCAGAGCTGGGATAATTTTTTGGCGTTTGACTAGTTCTGTTACTTTTCAAGCCCACCTCAGGATATATTCATGCTCATGTTAAATAAAACATAGTTTAGTGAAATAGGAAAATATTTTTCTGTAAAAATATCATTCCACCAAGAAAACATACTCAGTAATGGACTAAGTATTTCAGCTCTTTTAGTTGAATTTTTCTGTTCAGATTTTATAATATACAGGTGATTATTAAAGTAGTAACAATTATGGTCACTTAATAGAATTCCCTCCCTCTATTTCCTAGGCAAGGCAATTTATTTTCAAATGCATAAGCTGCAAATGGAGAGTTATTATTATGGTAATGGGCTAAAATGCAAAACAAATGTGGTCACAACACATAGAAAAACAGTCCCACAATGCCACCAAGCAAAGATTTGCACCTCTACGGATATTGAAACAGATAAGCTCCTTTATCAACATGCCCAGCCATTTATTCCACATATATTTCCCAGTGCTTGCTGTGTGCCAGGCATTGTGATTCCAGGATGAAAATACATGGTTCCGGACTTTAAGAATCTGGTTGAGAGAAGAAGTGAAAACACTCTATCATGGGGCCATTTTTTAATTTTAAAGCTCACAGAGGGTAAGCTATGTTCAGAAGACCCATATACACATGCCTTGGAATGTCAGGGAAGATGCCAGCTGAGGCTGAAGGGATGAGTAAGAGTTGGGCAGATTTACACCTGGGCCGACAGCATCCCAGGCAAAGAAAACACCTGCAAAGGCACAGAACACAGAAGTATTCTAGTGTGGTGGGGGTGGGGGTGAAGGGGAGGAAGTGGGAGAGGTGAAGGAGAGAAGGGATCAGAGAATTAAAATTGAAAGGGAAGGTGGAACATGATGGACAATGTTTCCAGTTCATAGGTGTTAAAGCCACAGCTGTAAATAATGTGTATCTTTTAGAAAGAGGGTTCTTTGAAAACACCATCTTCCACTGCCATATTTCTATCATACATCTTAAGTTTCAACCTGTCTTTTGACTCACTCACCTTTATATAATTGAAAGACAGCTTTTCCCCCCTGGCTGTCCCCCAAGATTGTGAGGGTTATGAGGGCAAATTTGGTTTTTTTCTTCTAACACCCAGCACACCCTCTGGTTCACAATCTGTACTCACTGAATATTTGTGGATTGAATAATTAAAGGAAAAACTGCTTATTTGCCTCATATCATTACAAGTCTGGCAAAAATTAGCTGCATAACCTCAGGTAAGTGATTTAACATCTCTGAGCATCATTTTCAACTGTAACATGTGCTAAACACCTCTCAATACTGTCACAAGTAAATGGGATAGCTTCATGGAGAATCTTAATACAAATGCCTAGCCTATAAACCATGCTTTAATGCTTAGTACCTGTTACTTCCATCCCCCACCTTTTTTTTCCTTTCTCTTACTCTCATGTACAAATCTTAAATATTCTATTGAACAATAGAACCGAGGAAGCAATCAAAACAACAATCAAGTCCACTTTGCAACCCTGCTTCTCTCTCATGTATCAGCCACATTGGTTTATGACTCTCCAACATTTTATTTCACTGTTGAACATCTGGCAAAAGTAAGTTCAACTCTCAACTTCCTAAATGGCACACTTCAAATTTTAACACCCAAGTCTTTACTTCCAAAGTTCTACTTAGAATTTTTTTTAAATTATGACTGCTCTCCTAATGTCCTAACTCATTCACCTCTTCTCTTATCAGAATTCTTAGCAAGAACTTTTTTCTCTCTTTTTATTTTTAATTTTTGTGGCGCTTTATCTTCTTTGTCTCTTTCTACCTCTTGAGAAGCTGGAAGCTTAGTGTTTCTTCCTCTTTTGTCCAACCCTTAAATATAGACCTTTCTTAATTTAGCATCCTATCCTTTTCCTTCCCTTCTCTTCTTATGATTCTACACAGTCTTGGTTTCACTGCACCTAGCCCTGGCCATTCATTATGACTAGCACGGCCTATCCAGCTGCCAGTAAGGTATCTGTACACAGGTGCTGGAACTTCCTCCTAAATCATGATAGCTAACATAGATCTGCTCCCTGCCCATCTTTTCCAATTTGGTCTTTCTCCTGTGTGCAAAAGAAATGCCATTTTCTTCCTCCTGAAATTTTGATAATTTTCTAGTTCAAATATTTTTTTAACTTTCATAAAGTGAGACCGAGCAGGGCCCTGCAGGGCATTCCCCAACCCCTGCCTCTTGTTTACAGACAGGCTGAAGTTGCCCAGGCCTCCATGAGTTATAAAAGAACAGGCTGAAGCGGTGGATTATTAGGACAACAGAGCCACAGACTCACTGTCTGATGCACATTCCTAAGTCACTTTACATACAATATAACAGCCACTTGAGGGAAAAAGCTAACTGCATGCTGACCCGATCTCTTCCCTAGCCTCCCCTTCAGTAATCTCATGAACTGTTATTGAGGCTTTTGCCCCCAGGATCATACCCCTGCCCCTCCCTCAAATGGAAAACAATTACTTCAATCTAAATCTCAGGAGGAAGCTACAAAGAGAGAAAAACAAGAACTGGTTAGAACCAACTAAGCCCAAGATGGTGGAGGAACTGACTCCCAATGGACTTCGAGGCTCTTTATACGCTCACTATAATGCATTAGCATGCTAAATGACACAACCATCAGCACCATGGCAGTTGATTATTGTCATGACAACAGCTGGAAAAGTCCATTAAAGGACTGAAAAAAAAAAAAAAAAGATGATTGGCTCCAGCACACCTGGGATGAGAACATGATAGCAGAAGTCTCCAACAAAAGTCTGCATGGCCTGACTTGGAGCTGGAGCTGTCTCAACTGGTCATCTCAGCTGACATCTCCAGACTCAAGTTCTTTTGATCAATAAAGCAGCCTGCCTTTTACTTTGTCCCTCTGCATTTGCTGAGAATTCTTTCTCAACTGGTGGGTAAGGACCCACACTTTTGGTGAGCTTTCTCTCTTGGGGATCTTTCAATCTGCTAACAGAATGATTATTCTAATATTTCTGGAATGTTAACTTTACACTGCAGTAGAAACTCTTCCTTGCTCTAAAGACCACTGCCTAACTCTCACCTCATTACCCCTCACTTTCATAATTGCAACAGTTCCCTCACTGCTTCCAATCTCTAACTTCTCCAGCTCATGTTACATTCTGTAGCCACAGTGACTGTGTATAAAGCATAGATCTATTCATGCCATTATTCACTTGGGCCACTTCTAATTATTCCTATTATTAAAAAAGAAAAGGAAAGAAAAGTACAGCCCAAGGCATTTCAGCCCTGGAGCCAAGTCTGTGACACTCCTCAGGCAACCTGCTAAAAGTGAAGATGGAGAAGGCCTACCTTCTCCTCCATCAATTTCCCCGTCAAATATTTGACTCATATAGAACTCATTACTATTCCCAGGTGGTTTCCTTGGCTGACTTGGCCTCTGCTGATTTGGTTTCCACTGTCTCTTCTACCGGGAATGTCATTAGTCTCAGTCTGCTAGAGTTCTGTCATTTACCAGGGCTCTAATCCTATCTCTTCCAGGTTGGTCTGTCGCCTTGAGTGATATTCCTAACATCCAAAACAAATTCTCTTTCCCCAACTCTGAAAAGAAAGTCTTCCTCACAAGTGTGTGTTATACCCAAGCCCAGAAATAATTTAGAGTGAGGGTTATCTTTCACTTAGTCTGTTATTTTAGGCTTCTGCATTATCATCAACATTAGAGTGGGACTGTTGGCTTTACGTATAAGATTAGCTAGAAGGTTTATTACTCCAAATTAGACCTGCTGATGAGATTCTAAATTCTCTCATATAATTATTGCCAGCAAGATATGATCCAGCACCATTCATTTAATTGCAAGCTTTTTTTTTTTTTTGGAGGGGGTAGTTGGGTAGGGAGGTTGATTCATTGAAATAAACAGGTAAACAGCATTTAGTGCCAGAGGATTTAAAGGTTCATCCGTTTCTATTTATTCCTGTAACTTAAAGAGCCCAATTAAATATAATGGGTTAAAGTATTAAAAATCTCTTTGATTATCACTACTTACTCAGTGAGACACTGATTAAAGCTTAGTGAAAAGACAATTCTATTCATAGAGCTGAGATGGGGAGAAAGATCAGAAATAGTTTACAGGCACTTTTTACCTTTTATTTTTCAAGGCCTTTAATGAGGAGAAAATAGGGAAGATTGGAAAATTTGTTCTACTAAGGCTGACTTAAAAAGATGCAGCAAAAATGCTGTGTTATTTTGAGGATGTGGCAGCATATACTTTCCAGCTGCCAGATACATGTCCCCTTCCAGCCTGCCCCATCTATGCTCCCTGCAAAATATTATCTCCTATAATTTTTTTTTAAATTGTCTTTTCTTTTCCTTGGTTCCCCTTACACCACCACTGTTGTGCCATTTCAATCATTTTAAGCAATAAAGTCTTCAGTGGAATTAGTTTAACCAAACTGTCTGTGGAGTGACGGAACAATATGTTGAAAAGAGTACTGATCCTGCAGTTATACAGACTTGGTCTCAGGTCTTAATTGTACCTCATTCTTTCCTTCCTTCTTCCATTCAAGATACATTTTTTTAAGCTAGCTATGGGACCCTGGCCAAGCTAATTAACCACACTAAGATTCAGTTTCCTCTTTGTGTAATATAGATACAATCGTTATGGTTTGCCTCACAGGGTCGTTGTGAAGATTGAGTACAATTATTTAAGTGAAATCACTTGTAAACTTTAAAGCACTATGTAAATCCGCACATTTGATGCAGAGAGACTAGTGAGATGGAGAGGCCTCAAAGGTCTTCAGATAATCCCTCGATTTTGCCCTGCTTCACACAGGCCCATCCAGGGAGCATTTACTACACAGGATGGGTACAGTGGGAGCTGCAGGGATGCACAGGAAGGTTATGTCGTCATTATTCTCCTAAGGGAAAAAGAGAGGTGAGAAAGACTTGTGTACCAGAGGAAGAGTAATCAGAGACAGCACAAGCCAAGAGTCGAATAAGTGGTGCAGGGGTAATACATGAGCTCGGAGGGAGGATAATGTGGGGAAGCCTGCAATACTTTTCCTTGTACAATTTTACAGATCTTATTGAAAATTACTCTTTGTGTAAGTTGTCTCACACACTAGCCTAATATCCTTAAAAGGATCTCCTGTGGATTGCTGGTTATTACTCCCCATGGACACGTGACCTCATACACTGAAAAATTCATTTTATGACTGAGAAGCAGAATGTTGTCATCACAGAAGCAGTACAAACAGCTGATCAGTCTAAATCCAGATAACATGTATATATGCAAAAGAGGTATAGTTTGCATGGAAAGAGATAGCTCTGGAATGATTTAATCTGAATATCATTTAGCCACTTAAACTATGATTTTTTTTTTTTTTACCATTTGTGCCTCTGTAGCTCATAATAGTCCATAGTGTTAAAATATTCTTATATATACCAGCTCATTGATAAAAAGCATCATAACTTACAAATGCACTGCCATGCACTGGCCCATTTCATCTTGTAAACCATGGTGTGGTAGCTAATTTAAGACTTCTGGGGTCACTTTCCATTTATCCTGGGTAAATTACATAAACTTGCTGTATTTCTCCTTAATTCAGTTTTAGCATTTGTGAAATGGACTTTGGCATAAAATCAGCCTAGAGTTACATGCTGGCTCCAGCACTGATTACTGGGGGGTTTAAGAGATGTATTAGTTTTAAAGCATGTCCCCCCAGATTCTTTGATTCCATTTCTATCAAACAGTGGAGATCTATGTCTCACTCCTTGAATTTGGGCTCTGTGACTGCTTAACAAACAGAATACAGTGGAAGTGATGCTGTCCCAGTTTCTGTCTCAGCCTATATCTAAGTGGTGGTCTTCATTTTTCTGTTGTTAGGGATATACACTCATGGAATCTAGCTACCATCCTCTGAAGAAGCTGAAGCAGACCTTGGAGAGGCCCACTGTGGAGTGAAACATGGTGCACATCCTTGGTCATGTGAGGGAGCCGTGCTGAAAGTAGATCCTCCAAGCTGTGGTTGAACCACATCCTCTGTGGTCTAATGGATCAGAGACAAGCTATCTTTACCCTATTTGTAAGAAAATTAATAACTGGTGTTGTCTTAAGCCATTAGGTTTTAAAGTGGTTTGCAACACAACAATAGATGATGAGAACACTAGAAGAGGGTCCTGTTCATTATGTAGAAAGAGCCACTGTGACGTTGTTGGCCAATATCAGAAGAATTTCTTTGCCTTATATGAATGTTACAAAATTATTTTGTCTAAAATTTAGTTAATTCTAAAATTTGTGAATTCTAAACAACTTTTCTATCAGCCTTCATTAATAAGATTATAGTGGTTATCATTTACTAAATAACTCGTACTAGACATAGAATAGAAACATTGTAGGTTTTCTAATTTGATTTCATAATAATTATATTATTAATTACTATTATATGGTTTTTAATGATGAGAAAACTTAGGTTTAAGGAACCCATAATATCATAAGTAGCATGATCTGGACACAAACTGATGGATTAATGCTGAAGTCAATATTTTCCTCTTATTTCATGTTATTTTTTATACAGATAATTCAATAAAGAGTGCATTTTCAAATCAATATGAGAGTAAATACTGAATGGGCCTAGAAAAAAAAACTTTATTTAATCAAGTCAGTTAAGTAATAGAGTGGACAGTATCTTTTAGGCAGAGGCAACAGCAGAATCAAAGGTTCTGAAACATGATGTGCCTTTGCTAGGGAACTGCATTTATTTTGGTATCTCTGGGGTTTTGAGTTTGGGGCAGGGACTGGCTGATCAAGAGATTGGAATAGTAAACTAAGAAGGGCTTAGAGAACCATGTCTGACTTTTGGAGGAGACTGGACTCATCCTTGATTGTTAGAGAACCACTGAGAGTTCTTAAACAGGGATGTAGTATGGGGAAATCTCACATCCAGCCTCTGAGGGCTCACCATCATACATCTAGTGGCATAATTCAAAGTCCAACATTTAATTTGGTCCTCTGAATTCTGATTGTTGGTATTACTACTATTGAGATTTCTCATCTAATAGGTCTTGAACTCGTTGCTCATAGAATTATTGCAAGGGATCTAAGAATTCTTATGCCTATAAACTTCATCCTATGAGAGTTATACATAATATTTTTCATACTGAAATTACCTTATATTAAACTGTTAAATATGGTAGTCTTATAACACCTGTGCTTTGGAGAATCAAGAAAAAATCTAGATTCATGCCTTGGGGTGAGATGAACAGGAGGGAGAACTACAGTGACACAGAGAGAGTTTCAATCAGTCAAAAGGAACTGATGAAGATGCCAGGAGCAGTGCTTTGCTAAGAAGGTGGTAAGCTGTAGTGGATAGCAATATGTGGGAAATGTGCATATTTCTCAGGATCCTCAGAAAGTACGTGAGGGGTGGACTGGGCTTCCTGGGATGATTGGAAATACTCACGGGAAATTAAGGAAACGGTATCTGAGAAGCTAGATTTTTTTTTACATGCTCCTCTTCCCTTCTAACTATGAACTCCTCAATGGTAACAAACCCAACTGATTTTTCTCCATTTCTATTTCCACTGTTCAGTACACAAAGGTCTTCAAAAGTGTTCCATAAATGAGTTAATTTTTATTTAAATCTTCAGTTTAATAAAAGTTCTCCCCAGACTATCTTAATATCTCTCTCCCTTCTGCTTCAAGTATTTGTGAAAGAATGGATTGTTTCAGAAACAGTGTAATTTAATAGTTTTATTGTACTTTGATCAGGTTTGCATCAGTAAATAATCTGTAATTATCTGGGTAATTTATATTAAGTGGAGGGTGTATGATTTGGGTTTTGTTCATTTGTTTATCCTTTTACTTGCTTCTTACCTCAAAACTACCTGTACACAGTTTGGCATGAGGTTTAGTTTATGTCTGGGTTCAAGTGTGACATGGAAGCTATGCTTATGCAGACCAAGAATTATCAACATGCAAGGGAGGTAGAAATAATCTTCTACCAACTATTTCTCCCTTTTAAACATAATTTTAAGCATTAAGAAACTAAAGCTTAGCCCTTAGTATAGTGTTTACCCTTAGAACTTGGCAGAAATTTCACAGAACTTTGAATTAATGAAATAGAACGAAACTCTAATACTAAGTTTAGTAGACATTACACCATACCTTTGCACCACCAACATAGATATGAACATGACATTATTTCTGCTTTATTTATACTTTATAGTTTTCATAAAAAGTAACAAAATCTTTTAAAAGTCATTTTCAGTAAAGCCAATAAAATGTTAAAGGGAAAAGAGAAACCACAAATGAAGAAAGGAGAGAATTCAAAGACAATAATTTTAGGGGCTGACATCACAAGACTAAAAATCACATTTGATATTTTTCTGCCCTTTTGTCTATTTTCTCTAAGTATGTATTACATCAACATTGCACATCTTCCTTCTTATGTATATCACTGCATAACAAATGCTCAGCCTTACTACTAAAACTGCTTAATAAAACATCATTTTGATGGCTTTATAGTAAGTGAAAATACTTTAGGACTAAGCCAAGCCATGTGACTTTCCTTGAGCCTTAGTTTCTTCATGGGCCACCTGAGCCTAATATACCTACCTAACAATATCTACTTTGCGGGCTAGTCATGAGGATTAACTGAGCTTGTGCACAGGAGTGAAGTACCCAGCCCAATAACCAACTCACTACTATAGACCAAATGTTTGGATCCCCTCAAAATTCATATTCTGAAATTCTAAACAACCAGGTGATGGTATTAGGAGGTAGGGTCTTTGAGAGGTGATTAGATAATAAGAAAAGAACCTTCATGAATGGGACTGGTGCCCTCAAAAGAGACCCCCCCAGAGCTCGCTAGTCTTTTTCACCCATGTGAGGACACAGTGATAAGACAGCTGTCTATGCCAGAAAACAGGCTCTCATCAGATACCAAATCTGCTCATGCCTTGACTTGAGACGTCCCAGCTTCTAGAGCTGTGAGAAATAAATTTCTCTTGTTTATAAGCCATCTAGTTATGATATTTTGTCATAGTAGCTCAAATGCACTAAGAAGCCATGTTTCGAATTCTTTGAATTTGGAAAAGAAGAGTACTCAAGTGCAGTGTCAATATCCATCAGCTCCAAAAATTAAAAAATCATCTCAAATAACACCACTACCAACAACAATAATAGTTTAGACACAAACAAGTAATGTTTCCTCAATTGTGCATAAAATGTGATTAAAATATACTTAGTATATATACTTAGTTATTTTTATTATTGCACAACATACAATTTAAATATAGCTTGATAAACAAACACAACTTTAAGACAAGTCCCTAATTCTTAATTCCAACCAAACAATTGACCTGAGTCTACTCCTATAAAGACATTCTGAAGGCAAAACTGAGAGATCTGGATATATTAGAATTTAAAATGATTTCATATATGCTTAATCTATGATAATAAGTAGACTAAAATATTTCTAAATTAGTATGGGGAAGACATGAATCATAGCAATGACCTTTGTGGCCCCAGTAAGTTATTCATCACTCAAATATCATTATTTTCCCTGCCATGGCTTTTTCAGGATCTTGTTGTGAGGATCAATACTATCACTTTACTACTTAAATAATGACTATAGAAGTAGCAGCAGTAGCAAAAATAGTAATATTTATCACCAACATAATGACACCACTTCTTCCAATATGACCTTTACTGAGAACTTGCTAGATGTCAGGCACTAGTGCCAGATTTTATATACATTATCTCATTTAGTTTAAGGTATGAGACATATTCTATTATTGCTCTTCTTTACAAAAAACTTTATTGTTATACAAATATTCTTTTGATATAAAATTAACTAAATTAAGTAGGAAACAATAGATGGTGTAGCATGATCATTAGCACATAAATTAAAAATGAAACACAATGAATCTACAACAAAGAAGGTGAGAATATACAATCGAGAAAAGAAAGTCTCTTCAATAAGTGGTGCTGGACAGCTACATGTAAAAGAATAAAATTAAAACATTTTATCACACTATATACAAAAATAAACTCAAAATGGCCTAAGACCTAAATGAACCATGGAACTCCCAGAAGAAAACATAGGCAGAATACTCTTTGACATAAATCATAGCAATAATTTTTTTGGCTTTGTCTCCTAAAGCAAAGGAAACAAATCCAAAATTTAAAAATGGGGCCTCATTAAACTTAAAAACTTTTGCCCAGCAAAGGAAACCATTGACAAAACAAAAACATAACCTACAGAATGAAAGAAAAGATTTGAAAATAACATGAATGATAAAAGGTTAATTTCCAAAATATGTAAACAGCTCATATAACTTAATATCAAAAAAACAAAGAACTCAGTTAAAAAGTGTTCAGAAGACCTGAATAGATATTTTTGCAAAGAAGATATACAGACACATGAAAAGATCCCCAACATCACTAATTGTCAGAAAAATACAAATCAAAACTCTACTGAGATATCACCACACACCTATCAGAATGGCTATCATCAAAAAGTCTGCAAATAACAAATATTGGCAAGGATGTGGAGAAAAGGGAATCCTAGAACACTGCTGGTGGGAATGTAAATTGGCCCAGCCCCTATGGAAAAAAGTATGGAGTTTCCTCAAAAAAACTAAAACCAGAGCTACCGTATGATCTGGTAATTTCACTCTTGGGAATATACACCCAAAGAATGAAAACACTAATTTGAAAAAACACATGCACCTTAATGTTCATAGCAGCACTGTTTACAGTAGCCAAGCTATGGAAACAACCAAAGCCTCCACCAGCGTATGAGTGGATCAAGAAGGTGTGGTATATCTATACAATGGAACATTACTCAGCCCATAATAAAGAATGAAATTTTGCCATTCGCAACAATATAGATATGGAGGGTATTATGCTTAGTGAAGTAATTCAGACAGAGAAAGACATACTGTACATTATCATGTATATGGTAGAATCCAAAAAATAAAACAAAGGAAAACAACAAAACAGAAAAAAACCCTCACAGATATAGAGAATAAACTAGCAGTTACCAATGGGGAGAGGACAGGGGGTAGGGGCACAATACGGGCAGAAGATTAAGAAGTACAAAGTACTACATATAAAATAAACTTTAGGGATTTATGGCACAACACTGGGAGTATGCCCACTGTTTTATAATAACTTTCCACAGAATATAGTCTATAAAAATCTTGAATCACTATGTTGTGCATCTGAAACTAATATAAAATTGTAAATTAACTATAGTTCAATAAAAAAGAGGAAAAGTACAAGAGAATCAAGCTAGGAGAAAATGACTTTCAGATCAAATACAATGGTTTAAATAATTTACCATCTCTATCTTTAATCTTTCTCATGCCAAAGCAAGACTAGGTAACACCTCTTTGTATTCCAGCTTGTGTCACTAGATTTAACAAATAAAAACGCAGTCCAGTTAAATTTAAATTTCAGATAAACAATGAATACTTTTTAGTGTATATACTAAATACTGCATGGGACACATTTGTGCTACAAATATGTATGATTTATCTGAGATTAAATTTAATTGAATAGCCTATATTTTATCTGGCAACCCTATTTCTACCAACATCTTAGGGCTGTGGCATATCTGAAATTTTAAAGTGCCAACTTTGAAGCCAGGGTTCATTCCCAGCTCTGACATCTCCATGTTTATACTAAAGCAGTTCCCCTCTCTGTTTGACTTTCACATCTAATAACTAGGGATAACAGTAGTACCTACCCAAAAAGTTTTTGGGGAAACGTCAGTTTAAAAATATAGCTCACTGGCATAGGACTACTATCACCAAATTGTAATTATTCATTTATTTTTCTCACTGACTCAGAGATAATGGAGAACAGATTAAGGCTTTTTTTTTTTTTAACATGATATCTAATTTTATAGCATTATTCCTGACACATGGTATATATTCAACAGATACGTGTTGAACAAATGAGTCTTAAGTAGATTTCTAAGTCACCCTTGAAATCTGATCTATACTATTCTGCTCCACAACATACCCTTCCTTAAAAGAAAAAGAATACTTATTACTGTTGCAATCAGAAATCACTTAACAACTTTCATATTAGCAGAGACTGGATAAATTTACCATTGTATTATCTTTCTGGATTTGAATTACCTGCTTTTGAAATTTGGGAGGTAGAACACAGCAGGAATACCTGCTTCACAGTCTAGACCAAAATCACTCAAGTGCCAAGGCAGGACTTCTGTGAATGGCCTATTCTGAAAACTGCTTTCTGTTCTAGTTGCTGCTATGTCTTTGATGGTGACAGTCTCTATTTTTTTCCTTCATAAGCTGGCCACTGAGTAGGCAATGTCATACACCCAAAAAACAATCCACATGGACTCTATTTTCCCAACCATACTCTGTCTGCCAACTACCCAGAGCCTAACTAGAATGGAACTGCAGGGATTATGAGCCTTGGCGCCAACCTAAAGCCGGCTCACTCTACTTCTGGTACGCCCGGAGCACTTCCTAAGGTTGCCGAAGCCTCACAGAAGACTTGACAGTTACTCTAGTTAGAAGCAATGCTGCTTATTCACTTACAGTTTCTCATTCTCATTTCAATGCCTGATTAAAAAAAAAATCACTGAAAACAAGCTTGTGGTTCCTATTTCTTCTATTTGTATAGAATAGAAAGGGCCCTATTGACTAAAACTCTCATTTATTACTGGCGTACAAGGGGCCAAACAGGAGGTAAATGCTTTAAAATATGGTCTCTATTTTAATTCTCATAACACATCCATCAAATCGGTATTTTCCTTCATTTTATGTGTAAGGAAAGAGTCAGATAGTTGAGGTAAATTACCCAAAGATACAGTCCTGCTAAGTGTCTCAGAGATAGAATCAAAATCTAGGAAAATCTGTTTTCTCATACTGTTTTCTTTGACCCTATGAGGTCTTAAGGACAGTATGGTTTAAGGAAAAACCTGACTCCAACGCCAGGTTCTGTTGTTGGATCCCTGCAGGCACTAGGTCAATGTAATTGATTTAATTCATTTTAGTTCAGTTCTACAGTTACTAAATACCTGCTTCATAAAAACTCTGTGTAAGGCACCACTAGAAAACAAAGTTGAAAAGGAAATGATTTAAGTTATTGACTTGAGAAACCAATAGAAGAAATCAGATATATACACAAAGACCTTCACTACAAAATAAGACAGAACAGGTCCTGTAAAACAGGCATAGACAATTGGTGATAGAAACAGATGAGAAAGAGAACAATTTTTACAGGGTGAATGAGGAAGAAAGAGAATTTGGGCAAGGCATTCAAAAACAGTAGTTTATCCTGGAGTTTAAGAGACAGAGCTCTTGAATTACAAGAGTCCTGGATTCAAATCTTAGTTCTACCAACAAACACAAAGTTATGAGATGACAGTCAGCAAAGTGCCTGACGACTGGCAGCCTCGGTTTCTTCGCCTTCAGGAGGGGATAATAACACTCCCACCCAGTAGGAGGGATCTGTTTTGTGAGATGCAGGTGTTCTAAGGTAGTATGTATCAAAGCACCTAGCACACTTCCTGTGTGCACTCAATAATACAGGTGCTCAGTAAAGACCAAAACTTAAAACAAAAGAATTAGTGTTTTGTGTAGACAGCATCTAGGATGAGAGGACAGAACTTAAGTCTCCAGGAACAAGATGAGTAAACGCAGAGGCGAGAAAACATGGGAGGAGTATGTTTGTGGGCCAGAATGCAACTGACAGAAGGATGTAAACTGATCAGAAACGGAGGGATTATGACTTTGAATGTCAGGTTGGTGATTATGAGAATAATCCCACTGAGGAGTGACAAGGCAGGCCTGATGGGGGACAGCACACTTGGCTGGAGGTGAGCTGCCCAAAGTAGATCTTGGAAACTATTGTGCTATGGTCTGGAAAGGGATGAGTTTAAATATCATCTTATTTATGCTTTCCCCACCTGTGTCACAGAGAGCTTGATAATGCTCTTCACAGACAAAGGGAAAACAAATGAAAAAAGAAGGGAAGGTTTTCAAAAAGACAATCTTCAGTTTGGGGCAAAGGAAACTCTAGTTGATGAGTGTGGATTTAACCATATCATTAATCACTCAATCAACTCTAAGAGTGGAGGGAGTGTTCACACTGGTCTAAATATCCTATACTTACATTTTCTTATATAATCCTTGCAATACTCTTTGATATGAAAACTGTTATAATTTTCATTTTCCAAATGAGAAAATTGAGGTTTGGGAGTTGACGTGACCTGTCCATAGTCATGAAGCTACCAGATGAAAGAGTGAGAATTCAAACCTGGGCCTCATTTCAACATCCAGGACTGATATACAACACTGTCTGCAAAGCAGTCATTTGAATAAGTGGCATCTGCTGTAAGCAGCTTAGTGTATCATGGTCAGTAACAAGCTAGATAATGATACAGAGTGAGGCCCTCAGTAAACTGTGAATTAGTGTAAGAATGTTAGGTACTGTTTTACTAGCAGTAGCTATGCTACTGATAGAGTTTAATCTCTACTGAACAGCCCAATTTTCCCATCCAATCCCTTTGAAGATTAGTTCTTTTTTTTTCAACAATTGAGCCAGCAAACAGTCATTACTTCATTCTACAAGGATCTGAACTAGGAGAGAACCATTTGGAAAGTTGAGGATGATAAAACAAGAGAAGATTATAGAATAAAAGATGCTGGACATCACCACCTAAAGATGGAAACCATGGTGTCACTCTGGTTAGGCCTGTCTTCTAATACACTAGGAAGATTAGGTTTACACATCAGCTGTTACAAAGGCCATGACTCCCCTAATCTGAAATAACTAGAAATTCTGCTTTTCTAAAGGGTACTTTGGTAACTCTTTTAACCATCCAGAATTTCTCTCTAAGCAGATTTGAGATATATAGACATATCTCATGTGGCTTAAAAAGGAGTTCATGCAGAAATAAACCAAACCAAACACAGGTAAGTGTTCAGTGTAGACTTCCAATAGAAATGAAGTTGCTTTTTGGAAAACAGTAAACACATCAACAAAACATTGTCAGGGCGTTAAAATGAATGTCTAATTCATTTTGCCACAATTATTTAGCAAGAGTTAATTGAATGTTTACTATAATTCAGACATTATGCTAAGTTCTTTTATAAATATTATGATTAATTCTAACAAGACCTGGGCAAGTTGAATGCTATCTCAGTTTTAGTGAGGGGACACAGGTTCTGTAGGCTTTTTCAAAATCACACAGAGTAAGTGTGAGAATGGGATTTAAATCTGGGACTATTTGATTTCTACTCTAGAACTAAGTACTGATGATGAAAAATGAACAAGACATGATTTTAATTTTCAAATCAAACACTCTCTAATTGAAAGTCAGATTTGCAAATAGATATATTGCAAATGAAATGAAAATGAACAGACCGTGGAACAATCGAGCTCACTTGGATATGACTTAAAAACAGAAAAACAAAAGCTCACTTGTGATAATTTACAGGATTTGGTCCAACAGAAGAAGGAAGTACAATGTACTTTAGACAAAACTAGCAGAGATGCCAAGGCACACTGTCACAAAGGGTGTGTGTTGGTAATAAGGAAAATTCCACGTGTCTCTAGGATGGGACAGAGGGAGAGACTGAGAGCAGGAGAGGGGCTACAGATAAGCTGGAATGCCAAACTGTAGGTTTTAAATTTTGTCTTGGTGATAAGTAGAGAAAATAAGGAGGCTGAAGTACATGAATTTTGAAATTCTTACACTGTATGGCTATAAAAGAAGGCACGACCTAAAATTTGACAGGCTTATAGGAAGTACAAAAATATGCTGATTCTCCTTTTTTGTTTCCAGGACTGACACAAGTACATATAAAGCCATCACACAAAAATGCATTAGTAAAAATGTCACTGCCTGTCTGAACAATTAGGGCAAGGAAGGAAGAGATATTTTTAGTTTCTGATTATACTAGAATAGCTATGAAACAATTTGGGTTTCTAGTCTCACAATTTTATGAAGCCACAGCAATTACCACTTTTTTCCATCCCCTCAAATATGATGCACTTTCAATTCTCAAACTATGGCCAAGAACTTGGTCTCATTCCAAGTTAACAAACAGAACCAATGGATTTGAGCCCATAGTGTATCTGTCTTAGGAAACCTTCCAAGGTGAAGTGGCCTTCATCAGAAAGGCAACCATAGTAAGTCAGCACAGACAAATTAGAGTGTGTAAGCAGCCATCTAAGAAGCACGTGTTGATAATGGTTGGTCTATAGGTGCAGCATTCTTGTGGCAGCTTCTAGGACATATTCAAACACACAAAAAAAGAAACAAGAAAGGAAAGTGTGTCCTCTGGTTTGAAGGAGCTCTTGTCCACATTGTAGTATTATCACATGAGCGTTAACAGAATTGGAAATGTACTTAGTATGTCCTTGGAAGATTATACATTAAATGCTGTGACTTTCAGTTGAAACTATGAAGGTGAGCAAAAGAAAAAACAAACAAAATAATCAAAGAACAAAGCAGAGAAGAAACGAGAGAACCAACAAGTAATTTTAAAGAGACAATAGTTTTCCGTGATCAGATACTGTGTAGACTAGAGCACCTTTATTTTCAAGTTAGTGTACAACATATAAGAAAGATAAAATAGTGATTTTAGTGTTTAATACTGTAAAAGCAATGAATTTAGAATCCCTAGAAAAGTGTTTATCTAGATATCGCCATCATTATTTCTATTTGCTGTATCAAAGCCCCTTCTCCTGTTTTAAAACATAAAGCATAAACAATTAATAACATTCAAAAGTCATCCCCCTGGCATAAAGTCCTATCTTTAAAGTCACACAATCTAAATAAAAAACAAAGCAAAACAAAACAAAACAAAAAAAAAGAAAGTGGCTGGGTTAGAAGAAAGAGAGTATTGATGAGGAATAGATCAGAAATTCCTGTCCCCTTTCGGTGAGCTGATACTGCTCAAACTTTGGAAATCATGTCTTAAAGTTATAGAATCTGGCATTCACTCTGTCCTTGATTAAAACACATTTAAATTATTTGAGTATCTTTTCACCAACTACACTGAGTTCTGCAGTAACAGGGACACTGATGTACCATCTCAGCACCTCTGGTATGAAAGCAACTCTAAGCCCATCTCATCCTGAAGCTGGAGGATAGAGCCAAGGCATGGTCTGAACCAAAAAGCTTTCTAGAAACACACTATTCCTTCCGACTGGGTAAGACTTCCATCTATTATCTCTATAGTACTATGGTATCTAGTTCTGAATGTGACATCCAGCTCTCAAGTACTCCAGTATCTGCTGCAAAGAAAATTTTGCAAGATACAAGGAACATGGCATCACAAATCTCAGGGTGCAGTGAGTTCGACACTAGTTCTACACTCATAAACAAATTCACTACTCTGGTAGACAAAAACTCAGTATTTCTTGAAAAGGATATTTGCAACTTTATATTCAAGTTCTTAAAATGAGCCTTTAAGATCCTTAGAAATATGGAGTCTATTATTGGGGCCTCACTTAGACCCGTTCATTCCTTCTTTTCCAGCTCAAGTTTCTTTCTTTCATCCTTTTTCTAAATATGCCACAGGAATATTGGAAAGGGAGTGGATTCTAGGGACAAATTACCATTTAGCAGCAAAGTATATAAGACCTGTTTAGTTTGCTGTCTTGTGCCTCATTTTCCTCATCTGTAACCTAAACAAAGGAATGATGTCCACACCTGTTGTCATGTGTGTGAAATCATGTGGCACCTAATCAGTGCTTAATCAATACTAATTTGCCTTTCAGCGCTAAAACTTTCATTCCTACTTCTTCTACTATCTGAACCACAATTTGCTAAGGTCTCCTACAGAAATTTAAAGGTGTTATCAGCTTGTCTACAAGGCTTGCTAGTGAAGCCAAATAATGTGAAATGGTAGGAAAAAACATAGGATTTCCAATCAGACAAATCTAGACCTGAACTCTGCCCCCTTTCCATTTCTTAACTGTGTGACTATAAGCAAGCTCTGTAACCTCTCATAAGTTTAGTTTCTTCATCTCTAAAGTGGGTGGTATAACACCTACCAGGTAAGTTTACTGTCAGGCATTAAATGAAAGCACAAAGACGTGTATTATCCAAATGTTAAGCTCCATAGTTTCTTACAATAGCATCATTTTTTAACAAGAGTAGAGGCTGGATAAGAAAATGTTTATTAAGTTTAATGCTAGAGACCAAACTTAAGGAAATTTGCGGAGGAGGGGGGCTGGTCCCAGAAGTTGATGAGATTTACTAGAAATGATTTTAGCTCTGCCACGGGGATTTGAGTAGGGTCAGAGTCAGAAGGCATTAAAGAGTTTGCAGACAGAAACAGACAAAACATCCCAGGCTTCCTGTGTTCGTGCAACCCAACCATCAAACTCATATTCCCAGAGTAAGTCTGCTTATCCCTGTCGAGCTTGGCAGAGGAACAGAGAATTCATGAGATATCAGTGCCACAGAATTAGCGTCTAAAGCCTGGAATTAAATCAAGATGGTATTTAGCCCTTCCCCTTTATACTGAAACTCTATACTTGCACTGAAGATGAGGTTATTGTGATGTCTGGCTTGTTCCAAATCCCAAAATAGACTTCTGGGAGAAAATCGGTTTCAGGGCATGGACAGAAACTCCATCAATGACGAAGTTTTGGGTTACTGCAACATGCGGAAGCTTTCTTCTTGCTGCTAAGCCCTCACTTCTTCAATCCATCCAGCACGTATCTTGCCAGATTTCCCCTCTTCATTTTCCTTTACTATGGCATTCAAGAACTGATTTACACCAGATCAGTCCTGGTGAGTCTAGACTCCAAAACCCCACATGATGGCCCCAGCCATTTTATTAGCAGACATCCTAATCCCCAAACTTCCTCAGCTACCTCCGCAGTCAGATGGACTGAAGGCTGCTCCACTACTGAAAAGTTTCTATTCTAAAAAGAACAAAAGAGCTTACTAGTACAGTGAACTACTCTGAGTAAATCCAACTTAGGTACAATCCCTATACAATTTAGTATTTTCTACTATCTCACTTGTTTTAGTGGCTTCATTGAGGTACAGTTAACATACATAAATTCCCTCCTTTAAAGGGTGTAATTAAATAGGGTTAGTGTATTCACAGAGTTGCTCAACCATCACCATCATCAAGTTTAGAACATTTACATCACCCCTCCCCTCAAAAAGAAGAAAATCCATGCCCATTAGCAGTTACTCTGTGTTCCAACTTCCCACTAGGCTATGACTAATCTACTTTCTGTCTATGGATTTGCCTGTCCTGGACTTTTCATATAAATAGAATCACACAGCATGTGGTCTTTTGTAATTGGCTTCTTTCATTTAGCATAATATTTTCCAGGTACATCCATGTTGTATCATGTATCCATACTACATTATTTTTTGTTGCCAAATAATAACCCCTTGTATGGATATATCATATTTTATTCATCCCTTAATTAGTTGATGAATATTTAGGGTAGCTTCCTCTTTTTTTGCACATAATGAATAATGTGTATTCATTTTTGAGTGGACATAAGTTTTTATTCCTCTTGGATATATAGCTCAGAGTTTTACTGCCTCATAACTCTATGTTGAACATTCTACGGAATGGGAGAAAATATCTGCAAATGATGTGACTGACAAAGGTTTAATTTCCAGAATATGTCAACAGCTCATACAACTTAATAACAACAATAACAAAAAATACAACTCAATCCATGAATGGGCAGAAGACCTAAACAAGCAAGCCTCTGATGAAGATATACAAATGAAGACATACGAGTGGCCAATAGGCACATGAAAAAATTCTCAGTGTTGCTAATTATCAGAGAAATGCAAACCAAAACTACAATGAGGTATCATCTAACACCAGTCAGAATGACCATCATTCAAAAGTCCACAAACGATAAATGCTGGAGAGGCTGTGAAGAAAAGAGAACCCTCCTATACTGTTGATGGGAACGTAGTTTGGTGCAGCCATTATGGAAAACAGTATGGAGATTCCTCAAAAAACTAAAAATAGACTTACTATGTGATCCAGCAATGCCACTGCTGGGAATATATCCAGAGGGAACTCTAATTTGAAAAGATATTTGCACCCTAATGTTCATAGCTGCACTATATACAATAGCCAAGACATGGAAGCAATCTTAAGTGTCCGTTGACAGATGAATGGATAAAGAAGATGTGATGTATTTATACAATGGAATACTACTCAGCCATAAAAAATGCCATTTGCAGCAACATGGATGGACCTAGAGATCATCATTCTAAGTGAAGTAAGAAAGAGAAAAATACCATATGATATCACTCATGTGTGGAATCTAAAAAAAAAGAAAAAAGAGGACACTAATAAACTCATCTACAAAAACAGGAACAGACTCGTAAACATAGTAAATGATCTTATGGTTACCAGGGGAAAGGGGGTGAGAAGGGATAAATTTGGGAGTTTAAGATTTGCAAATGTTAGCCACTATATATGAAATAGATTAAAAAAAACAAATTTCTTCTGTATAGCACAGGGAACTATATCTAATATCTTGTAATAGCCTTTAATGAAAAAGAATATGAAAATGAATATATGTACATACATGCATGACTGGGACATTGTGCTCTACACCAGAGACTGACACATTGTAACTGACTATACTTCAACAAAAAAAAAAAAAGAAATACTTCTAATTGAATGATAAACATATCAAAACTCATACATAAATAAATGAGAAAAAGGAAAAAAAAAGTTTTAAAGATCACCAAAACTGTTTTTGAATTGCCTTTTGTAAGCCAATACCTCATTTTAAGTAGGCAAAGAAGTTAATTTTGTGATCTCAATCAATTATATTTCCTATTATTATTGGGGAAAAAAATGACTTAGAGGGATCAAATGGCAATAAAGTCATAGAATGAGTTAGTGAGAAAAAACATGTCCAGTGTTAGAATCCATTCTTTGACCTCTAGTCCTAAATTCTTCCCTTTGTTACTTTCTGGACAAGGTTCACTGCACTATATGACACTGTAGCTTATGTTGTGCCATCTTCTCCTTGTCCTGAGCCCCACCTAAACTATTTGAATAAAAGGAATCAGCCTGATATACAAAGCAGTTTGCAGGAGAGAGGCTAGGTTGGGGAAGTTCTAAGTTATGAATCAATAACTTGAAATGGTATTTCTCTCACTGCTAAAGGAAAAGCAAGACAGAGCCTCTGAGGATATAGTGAATAAAAGCCAAATGAGTACGTCTTTGTGATCAATTTAAACACCTGTGCTGAGGCTTAAGGAATTTTGAGAGAAAGAAAGAATAGTTAAGATGAGGTGCAGTTTCTATCAAGCTTCTGTGTGCATGAATACTATCTGAAATTGCTTGTTAAAATTTTACATCCCTGGGACCTATCTCAAACCCTCAACTCAGAGATTCTTACTGAGTATGTGTGGGGTGGGGCCTGGGGAGCTGAGCCTTAAACATGTACACAAGGGAAAGCCTAAAGCAGGAGGTCTGTAGACAATATTTTGGCAACATTGTTACAGACTGAGCTTCAAAATTAATTAAGCAAAAATAGAGTCCTACCATTGACTGTGCAGTGCTGGGTAATTTCCTCGTGTCAGTGTGTTCATCTATTATATGAGGCTAACAACAAAGCCCCTTCACAGCACTTTCATGAAGATGCAATAATAAAATGCTTTACACATAGGAAAGGAATCCAGCTGTAGCTAATGTTGGCTTCTTCCCTGCATTCCTAAACCAAAGTCATAAGGGACCGGTAAATACGACTTATATAACTGATGCAAAATGAGTGTTGCTTTGTTTCACCCTCTCTCCTTGAGGCCAACACTTTCTCCCTTCACTAATGTCTCCATTGTGAGCATCCTGCCTCAACACGTGAGAACTAGGAAGACACTCCCATTTGGGCGAACTAGTTGCAGCTGCAAACATGACGGCGGGAACAAGGTACTATATATGCCCAATGTTGATTAGCATCACCACAACTCATTATTCTGATCAGCCAGAAGCAATTTACAATCATCTTTAAAGAAGTGCACATCATTTTCATAATTGACTTGCGAGAGCTTTGACACAACAACTTGTTGTAGCTGTCAATCACTGTCAGAGGATAGAGCAGGAGGAAGCCCTTCTAGAGAGAAGAGGGAAACCACAACCCCTGTTCGTGGTGGGCAGTGAACGGAAGGCTACGCACCCTGTTCCGCATTGCTACTTTCCAGGCATTAGGATAGAGAAAGGACCAAAATGTCATTGTGTGAGACACAACGATGCCATTGCCTTGTTGAAGAAACCTGGAATAAAATTAGCAGTTTTGAGTCATATTTAAACCCTCTCTGAGCCCAGCGTTCTAAATTTTTCTGTGACTTCTCATATCCTTGCTAGCTATAGCAAAAACAGTTGTCTTGCAAATTCATTATTTTTCTCAAAGAATTTATATTTTTGGGTGACCCCAGAGACACTATACAACAGCTGTAAAATAAATAGATCTGGATGGATGGGTAAATGTTTCCACCTTTTCTCAGATAAATAGGTATATTTATTTATTTATAATTTGCATCTTTAATATAATATTTAAATAGTTATTAATTGAAACATCCAGTTTTTATGTCCATAATACCTAAGAAAGTAAAGAGTTAAAAAAAAACTAAAGTAAGTAAATGGTCTTGAAAATATCAAATTACAAAAACAAAGCAGAAAATCAAAATAGTAAACAATTGGTGTTAAGGGCTATTTTTCAAATATATTCCTACTTTGGTTCTTGGTAAAATAAAATTGATAACATTTTCATGCAGATTATAAGCCATTGAATATAAAAGCATCTCAAAGTGCAAAGTTGGGAACATAGTACAATACATACAAAAGCAGGAGTCTTGATGACCCAGTTGGATTGGATTCTAGTTCTGCCAAAAATGAGCAATGATTAGATCACATACTAATGTATCTAATGCACAGTGTGACACACACGATGCATATGACTCCATACATACGACGTACAGATAGTGTTATTTGTATGCAATGGATGCTCAAAAATAGTATTTGTCATATTTATCAATGGTTGATACAAATATAAAGAGATATACACTTTTTGTTGTCTACAAGGTTAAATTCTGTAATGTCAAAGTTCTTTGAAAGAAACAACATAAATGAACTATTCAATGCATCTGTGTTTTTTGGTCATGTAATTTGAGTTGAAAATATTTACTAAATAATTTGGGGGTACTATCCTGTGGGAGGCTCATGTAAATACTGCACAATACTGGCACAACCACTGATCTGGCCACATCACATCTGGGAGGGTGCCTTTCACATGAGTTAGCAG